>NC_064925.1:148788069-149091099 GCF_023897955.1 Schistocerca gregaria
ATTCTACTAGCATCGCTGATATCTATATTCGGCTGTTTTGCTATCTCTGACTGCTCCCCACGGAGCTTTTCCGGGTGAACGTGTGACGAGTGAGCCTCCGGTTGGCGTTCAATGAGCCAACTTGTATTGGAAACAAGCCGGCGTCCCTTACCGTGGTGCATGGGCCTCGCCGTGCACGCCGTCCTTGCCTTACGCCGCGCCGGATGTACGGTGCCAATCATTGCGCACCTTGACGTGAAAAATTGTTGTGGGTCCGTCGTCCAACGCTGAACAGCTTCCCAGCTTGTAATTTGCAAGCTCCAAGTTACGTGTGACTTTCATTCTGTGTTTAACTAAGAAGATTGTTGTAACTTATTGTGGCATGGGTAGCTGCCAGAGATGGCTCTAAACTTGGTCCCGCAGTGGCTATTTTAAGGAGGCTCATGTTCCTCATTTTGTTTCTCATCATCTGTGGAGTGAATTTTAAGTGGTTTTCATGCAAATTTTAACTTTTTTTAGGACATATCGACCAGTTTGGGACTGGTTGCCGTTGTGTACACGCCCGGCAGCCGTAGAGTTAATGGTTTAATAATTTAACACGGCACGATTTGGTATGCTTATTTAATGTTGAAAGTGCCTTAAGGCAACTGGTAGTGATCTCTAAGTTTCCTTTACTGGGAGTAATGTTGGAGCATCTCCATAAGAATTTGGGGGGCATGCTTATTATACATGGTGGTCAATTGATCGTTACCGTGCCAAATATCTCAAGAAATAATCGTCAAACGAAAAAACTAAAAAGAACGAAACTTGTCTAGCTTGAAGGGGGAGACGAGATGGCGCTATGGTTAGCCCGCTAGATGGTGCTGCCATACGTCAAACGGATATCATCGGCGTTTTTCACAAAAGAATCCCCATTTTTATCACATAGTAGTACGTAAAGAAATATGAATGTTTTAGTTGACTACTGTTTACCCTTTGTTATAGATGGCACTGTAATAGTCACAAACATATGGCTCACAATTTTAGGCGAACAGTTGGTTTTTTTAAATTAAAATTCAAAACGTAGGTACGTTTGAACATTTTATTTCGGTTGTTCCAATGCGATGCATGTACCTTTGTGAACTTATCATTTCTGAGAACGCATGTGGTTCAGCGTGATTACCTGTAAATGCCACATTAATGCAATAAATGCTCAAAATGATGTCCGTCAATGTCAATGCATTTGGCAATACGTGTAACGACATTCCTCTCAACAGGGAGTAGTGCGCCTTCCGTAATGTTCGCACATTCATTGACAATGCGCTGACGCCTGTTGTCAGGCGTTGTCGGTGGATCACGATAGCAAATATCCTTCAACATTCCCCACAGAAAGAAATCCGGGGACGTCAGATCCGGTGAAAGTGCGGGCCATGGTTATGGTGCTTCGACGACCAATCCACCTGTCATGAAATATGCTATTGAATACTGCTTCAACCGCACGCGAGCTATGTGCCGGACATCCATCACGTTGGAAGTACATCGCCATTCTGTCATGCCGTGAAACATCTTGTAGTAACACCGGTAGAACATTACGTAGGAAATCAGGATACATTGCACCATTTAGATTGTCATCGATAAAATGGGGGCCAATTATCTTTCCTCCCATAATGCCGCACCATACATTAACCCGCCAAGGTCGCTGATGTTCCACTTGTCGCAGCCATCGTGGATTTTACGTTGCCCAGTACTGCATATTATGCCGGTTTACGTTTCCGCTGTTGGTGAATGACGCTTCGTCGCTAAATAGAACGCGTGCACATAATCTGCCATCGTCCCGTAATTTCTCTTCTGCCCAGTAGCAGAAGTGTACACGACGTTAAAAGTCGTCGCTATGCAATTCCTGGTGCATAGAAATATGGGACGGATCCAACTGATGTTGATGTAGCATTCTCAACACCGACGCTTTTGAGATTCTCGCGCAATCTGTCTGCTACTGATGTGCGGATTAGCCGCGACAGCAGCTAAAAGACCTGCTTGGGCATCATCGTGGTTTACGTTTCACATGTGGCTGAACATTTTCTGTTTCCTTAAATAACGTAACTATCCGGCGAACGGTCCAGACACTTGGATGACGTCGTCCAGGATACCGAGCAGCATACATAGCACATGCCCGTTCGGCATTGTGGTAAACCGTCCATTTTTACACATCGGCGGTATGTTACGTGATACCACGTACTTAAACGTTTGTGACTATTACAGCGCCATCTGTCACAAAGCGAAAAAAGTGGTCCAACTAAAACATTCATATTTCTTTACGTACTACACGAATATGCAATGGAAGTGGGGGTTCCTATTTTTAAGAAACGCAGTGGATATCCGTTTGACCTATGGCAGCGCCATCTAGCGGGCCAACCACAGCTCCATCTGGTGTCCCCCTCAAGCTAGACCAGTTTCGTTCTTTGTAGTTTGTTTGTTTGACGTTTATTTCGTGAGATACTCGGCCTCGTCACGATCAATGGAGCACCCTGTATAATCCAGTGTGGCTGTGATTTTACCTTGTTTTCGCTGCAATCTATTTGTGTTGCAGGCCATTTGTTAAATCTGCTCGTTTCCTAGCGTTGGTGCGGTTATGGGTCCTTGTCAGGACCTCTCTCTTTTCTGTGAGGCGGGTCGGACAATATAGATATATATACCGCCTGCTAGTGAGCCTGTGCACAAGCCGTGTGGAGTGAACGCTCGTATTGCCTGCCAGACGTAGCGTTATTGCTTCCAAATACTGCAGTGGGCCTTAACGCTGTTCTCTAAAGTTAAGTGTAATTTGCAAATGATTGAGTCATTACGTCCGTTAGTTAAGTGAGGCAACCTTGTTAATATTAGGGTTTCTCTAAGTCATTTTCTGGTTGAGTTATGACTAGCTATTCTTATTTAACAGTTATGTTAATCATTTGTGTATCTTTAATGAATGTGCAACTTGTTATTTTTCCTGTGTGCCAGTTTTGCGACCTTGGTTGACCCTTTTTTGCTATAAGCATGTTTCACTGTGGACCTCTATGTGGGCAGTTCAGTTTTATTAAGCTTTAATGAAGTTGTGGTATTATGTGGCCATGTATCTTTGGGTTGGAAGTGTATAGTGTTACTAGTCTTTAGAGATATTGATTGGCGACTCCATTGAGTGCTCTGTGCGCAACGACTATATACGAGAAATTACAAGGAAGGTCAGTGCTGGCGGTAATATTGACGGTTTATTGACAGTAAAATCGAATTTCAATCACATAGTGATGATCTTCAGTGCTGTGGTGTACAAATTAATCTCATAGGCACTGGTGTCAAGTTATTATCAGTAACCAAAGATTAGAAACGATCACGTTAACACATTAGCTTTGGTTACTGATAATAACTTGACACTAGTGCCTATGAGTTGCGATCGTTTCCTAGCTTTAGTTACTGATAATAACTTGATACCAGTGCCTATGAGTTTAATTTGTACACCACTGTACTGTAACGTACACTTTTGACAACAGTATGTGACCGCTTGTTTAGTTTCAAGTATTAAATTTACTTACTCTAACTGTGGCCAACACAAGAGTCCTCTTTCTACTTTCTGTTGCTCTTTAGAGATGTTGCTTTAAGCTGCTAACATTCAGGATGAGTCTGTCGCCTTTGCCGTGGTTCTTATGCAACATAAGACGCCTCCATATAACTCACACAATATGTTCATGTTCTCTCGCTCGCTATGTACTAAATATGAGTTTTACAAGAGAATGAACGGGAGCTTTTTGTAGAAAATTTAATGTAGTCAAATTCTGAACTTGGATACGTTTTCGCTAGAGGCTGTAGTTTTCGATTTATTCAAGAAAAATGTACAAAAGTGACCTTCAAATGCGTTTTTCTTGAACAACTCGAAAGCTGTGGCCTCCAGCGAAAACCTAAACAGGTACTGAATTTAGCTACATTAAATTTCCCACTCTAAGTCCCTGTTCATTTTTTCTGTAGGTTCTCACGTAGAGGGCGAGAGAATAAGAACACATAGTGCATGCTTTTCTAAGGTGCTGCAGACTGTATAAAATCCATTGGTGATAGCAGTTGAAGCATCCTGTTTATGAATTTTCCATACTAGAGCTTCCTCGCGCTACGGCAACAGGATTTGTGCTGATACCTTCCAAGGGCTTAACTACCAGTTACACCAAAGGGCAGCTCAACCATCTTCCAGTATTATCTTCCAGTACTATCTACATCTATATTCGGAAGCCACATTATAGTGTATGATGAAGGGTAATTCTGGTGTCAGCAACGATTACGTCTTTCCTGTTCCATTCGCCGATGGAAAGAGCGATAGTCGGTCTGCATACTACCTCTGATGAACGTGATTACAAGAGGTTTATGTAGGAGAAAGTATTATGTTGCCCAACTCTTCGTGGAATGTAAGGTCTCGGAATGCACACTGCGATCGCATTGCCTTCCTGGTAACATCTGTCAGTGGAGTATCTCGAGCATCTCCGTAACACTTTCGCCCTTACTAAACGATCCAATGATGGAACTCACTGCATTTCGCACTACTCTACATTTTGTTCCCAGCTACTATTGCTAAGAAAAAAATATTTACCCTCGTCTCTTAAAATTCCTTGTACTTCATGTAACCAATGACTCCTAAACACATTTGACATTACTTACACCTGTCTCAGCATTAACTGATTCGGTAAGTTCGTGTCTGTAAGTTATGAGGAACTTTATGACGCTGCCGTCAAGAGTCCACTTGAATTGGGAAATCGCTTACAACAGTCCAACATAATCCCTGTCTCTCGTAACGTTTCAATTCGTACGGCTCTGTACTCTGTAAGCAACCGACTGCAACACTGAATAACGAGATCAGGACATTTTCTCGCATTCGCTCTGTCACTGCAGCTTCAATGGTGACGTACTGGCAGGTACTTACATTAAGCGGTACTGCCCCTCTGCTCTTCAGCTTAGTGATCTGATGATACACGTTGTTTTTCTGGGAACTTTTAAGAAGCAGACAATGACAGGTTCGATTGATAACAGCAAATGGTGGCAATTACTGCCCATTTCAATACCAGTTTAACTATACGCAGTTTTAGCAACAGCAACACCACAGTGGTGACTTTAACCACTTCACACTGAAGCCTTAAGACCGTCACAATCAGACACAGATACTTAAAAGGTGGACGCAATACCGAATGTGTGCATGAAGCAACAATCACTATAACAGAAAACGTTTGCAGCTAACAAATACACTACTGGCCATTACAATTGCTACACCACGAACATGACGAGCTACAGATAAGTATTTAACCGACAGGAGGAAGATGTTGTGATATGCAAATGATTACCTTTTCAGAGCATTCACACAAGGTTGGCGCCGGTGGCGACACCTACAATGTGCTGATATGAGAAACGTTTCCAACCTATTTCTCATACACAAACAGCAGTTGACCAGCGTTGCCTTGTGAAACGTTGTTGTGATGCCTCGTGTCAGGAGGAGAAATGCACACCATCACGTTCGCGACTTTGATAAAGGTCGGCTTGTAGCCCATCGCGATTGCGGTTTATCGTATCGCGACATTGCTGCTCGCGTTGGTCGAGATACAGTTACTGTGAGCAGAATATGGAATCGGTCGGTTCAGGAGGGTAATAAGGAACGCCGTGCTGGATCCCAACGGCCTCTTATCGCTAGCAGTCGAGACGACAGACATCATATCCACCTGGGTGTAACGGATCGTGCAGCCACGTCTCGATCGCTGAGTCAACTTATGGGAACGTTTGCAAGACAATCAACTGCACGAACAGTTCGACGATGTTTGCAGAAGCACGGACTATCAGCTCGGAGACCATGGCTGCTGTTACCATTGACGCTGCATCACAGACAGGTGTGGCTGCGATGGTGTACTTAACTCAATGGGTGCACGAATGGCAAAACGTCATTTTTTCGGATGAATCCAGGTTCTGCTAACAGCATCATGATCTTGAAAGTCTCTTCGGGTTTGCTGCCGGATCCTAAAATCAACTTTACTCGATATTTCGGCGATCCAGCTGTTCGCCATCTTCAGGAAATGCTGCTTCTGCTGATGAGTCCCGCTGAGAACTGACGCCAGGCTGCAATTCGACGTCCTATATAGGCCACCGTTCAGTACACGGCGCATGCGCCGCCGATCACGGTTTCTGCTTTCCAAGACAGGGAGGTTGCGCCGCCCTTAGTGAAGCACTGCTGCAACGTTATATCGCAATCGACGCCGCACCGAAGAACGTTCAATTCTGATGCGAGCTAATACAGGATTCCACGTTTTGCTAAGAAGATACCCATTGTCCCTGTTGATTAAATTATCAGCGAACCTAATGTCAATCACTTCTTTATAGACACTATTCCAAAAACCGGAAATGTTGGCAATCACAACAGTTTCCTCAAATTTCATTTTGTGTCCCTCATTTAGGCAGTGTTCCGCAACGGCCGATTTTTCCAGCTTATGGAATAAGCTGGAAGCATATCGTTTAAGAATGGACGAATTTTAAGGAATTTTAACATTAAGAGTGTGTTCAGTCCACCTTCTAAACTTAGGGCTCTGCTGGGCACTGTGAAGGATGATTTGGGATTTAGGAAACCCGGGGTGTACAAAATCCCGTGTCAATGTGGGAAAGCTTACTTTGGCCGTTCTATTCGCACAGTGCATGACAGGTGTGTGGAACATCGCCGTCACACGAGGCTACAACAGTCGGAAAAATCGGCCGTGGCCGAACGCTGCCTAAATGAGGGACACAAAATGAAATTTGAGTAACCTGTTGTGATTGCCAACATTTCCGGTTTTTGGAATAGTGCCTATAAAGAGGCGATTGAAATTAGGTTGGCTCATAATTTACTCAACAGAGACATTGGGTTTCCTGTTATCAAAACGTGGAATCCTGTATTATCTCGCATCAAAACTGAACGTTCTTCGGTGCGGCGTCGATTGCGATATATCGTTGCCAGCAGTGTTCCACTAAGGGCGGTGCCACCTCCCTGTCTTGGAAGGCACAAACCGTGATGGGCGGCGCATGCGCCGTGTACTGAACGGTGGCCTATATAGGACGTCGATTTGCAACCTGGCGTCAGTTCTCAGCGGGTCTCATCAGCAGAAGCAGCATTTCCTGAAGATGGCGAACAGTTGGATCGCCGAAATATCGAGTCAAGTTGATTTTAGGATCCGGCAGCAAACCAGAAGAGACTTTCAATACTTATTACGCTGGGAAAGCCTACGTAATCAGCATCATGATGGTCGCATCTGTGTTTGGCGACATCGCGGTGAATGCACATTGGAAGCGTGTACTCGTCATCGCTATAGTGGCGTATAAGACGGCGTGATGGTGTGGGGTGCCATTGGTTACACGTCTCGGTCACCTCTTGTTCGCATTGACGGCACTTTGAACAGTGGACGTTACATTTCAGATGTGTTACGACACGTGGCTCTACCCTTCATTCGATCCCTGCGAAACCAAAAATTTCAGCAGGATAATGCACGACCGCATGTTGCAGGTCCTGTACTGGCCTTTCTGGATACAGAAAATGTTCGATTGCTGTACTGGACAGCACATTCCCCAGATCTCTCACCAGTTGAAAACGTCTGGTCAATAGTGGCCGAGAAACTGGCTCGTCACAATGCGCCAGTCACTACTCTTGATGGACTGTGGTATCTTGATGAAGCTGCATGGGCAGCTGTACCTGTACACGCCATCCAAGCTCTGTTTGACTCATTGTCCAGGCGTATCAAGTGCGTTATTACAGCCAGAGGTGGTTGTTCTGGGTACTGATATCTCAGGATCTATGCACCCAAATTGCGTGAAAATGTAATAACACGTCAGTTCTAGTGTAATATTGTCCAATGAATACCCGTTTATCATCTGCATTTCAGATTGGTGAAGCAGTTTTAATGGCCAGTAGCGTAATATAAGGAGCGATCAAAAAGTTCCCGTTCGAAGCCGCACAGTCCACAATCGGTATGTCAGTCCTGCAAAAACGTCTTGGGCACTGAGGCAATCATCCCACCGACACACCAGGTTCAAGATACCCGTTTCTTAAATCACTGTGTCCTGCTGCATAAAGAATTCCGTAACCACTTGCTGCACATTCCTGTCCGACAGCAATCGTCGACCCTTCGAGGCATTTTTAAAGGACCCAGTATTCGCATGGGAAGAGATCACGACTGTAGGTTGGGTATTCGAGTGTCACCCACTCAGGTCTCCCCGTTGAGACTGGCCTCTCAGATTGACCGGCGTCTTGTGTCGGGTAGCCACCATCACGGAGGTAGGCGTGACGTTCCACAATGGTGGTTTATGAAAGACATTCTGCTCCATACACATTCTACATTCTCCCATGGTTGACTACTACCTGTATTTCTCCTTCGGCTGCATATTGCCCTATTTGGAGGCTTTTTGTAATAAAGTAGCCATAGTTCACCCTTCCGCGTTTACCGTACGCACGTCGGAAAGACAAGAAAGCCACACTAATCCCTTGCCTATATTTAAGTGACTATATGCGCGCGTCGAAGTCGCGATACGTTGCATATACGCTGCAGCAACGGCTCCGAATGGAAACATTTTATCGCCCCTTATATTATTCTAAACTGCTGGACACGGCGAAACCATAGCCTTCTGCAGGAATATAACACATACTCAGCTTTGACACTAATTAGTTAGCTTACAAAAAAATGTCTCGAAGTATAAAAGCTATTCTGATGTGAGCAGATATAGGTTCCTCCCAGGATCCAGAGGCAGGTGATTGTAAAAGGATCCTATTTACATGTTTGGCCGATATTTGTTGCGTACCACCACAGCGATTATTTCTCGTTATTTATCTGAATAACCTTACTAGATATTTTGGAACTAATTGGGCTATAAATACGTCCCCGGTGGTTTCGTTGGCTATTCCTGTGACTTACACTTTTTGTCTTGAAAATAGCAACACCAGGGAAGACAAAGAAAAGGACGAAATGTTACATATTTTGCATATATGTATAGTAGCAAGAATACGTGATTCATTTTATGGGCGATTGCAGTGCAAAGGTTGTGCAATTTGGTATAAAGATATGCCACCTCTGACAACAAAAGCGACTGTAACTTAATTGGATATTGAACTTAAATTAACACGGCTTAATAATATTGCGAAGGGGATCTGGACTACTCAGCTCACACGACAAATGACAAGTACCTGTTAATGAAGAAAGTAAATATAGTGGGTTTGGACAACTTTTTTGCAACTATCAGGCATAAGGGAGGGTTCCGTAGCCAGCCCTCTCCAAAGCAATTTACAACTGCATTTAAAAATGCCACTCTGGGTAAGTTAATGACATGCTCATCAGCCAACAGTAGAGTGGATTGAGGGAAAGCAATTTTGAGTGTAAAGGCTGTGCAGAGTATTGAATCTGCTGTGTTCTACAGTTTGGAGAAGTCTTGCGTCCCAGTACTGCCTTTGTGAGGGAACAAAGTAGATGGTTGTAAAATACTTTGTAAGATTAAGGTATTAATTCATTCTGAAATTCAGTAATGATGAGCTGTCACAAAATAAGAAGAAAAACATAAAATACTTACAGTTCAGGCGTTTAGGATGCTAACTGATATCACAAATGTTTTGGTAACAAAATCAAATCTGTTTGCTCTGCCAGTTATGTAGTTATTTATTTGAATCCATATGTCGTATTCCTATCCTTCTAATGCTGCTGCCTTTCTTAATGCCACTGAGGTATGTCACGGGATGGCCAAGTTTTAAATGCTGTGTTAGACTACATGTGATTGTACCTAAATTTTTCTGAAATACAAGCGAAAAATAGAATTTGGGATTAAGTGAAGGGTAAATTTATTTAATGTCTTTTGTCCAAGTTTGCAAAATAGCATAAATGTTGGCCATTTTCATGTATACATGTTACAAAAATTTTTATCAGAATAATAACTACTTGAATTACACAGTTCTGGTGCATGGTTGTGTAACATGTCTGTTTTTGTTACCTTTATACAGTTTTTAACATATGTCGTAGTCAAATACAGCATAGTGGTTAGACATATCAGATTTTGCTTGCAGTATTCCTTACATTTGTAACTCTCACAGGGAGTCACTTCACAATTTTCTTGTCATTTTTATTTGGTGCACATATTTTCCAACATTTATGAGTCTGCTGCGTGTCTGGGTTCTACAAGTAGTGGGCAGGAAATGAGACTTATGATAAACTTACGGAAACAAGTGCTAGCTCTAGGTTAAGATATGCACTTAACAGATCGTGTCTAGTTTCGAATGTATTAAAATGAATCTGAAATCTGCTAACAAAATTTTGAAACGAATTACAGTCGGCGCACAGCATCACAAAGTACGCGAAGTATATTGATATAAACATAATCAAATCCCTTTAAACATAAACACGCCCGGTTACATCTCTCATTTCCCGCCTTAAACGATTTTAGACGATACACTTACGACTCTGCTGTTACTGTGAACCGTACGTATTACACTAAAATGACATTTTATCAGTATAGACTGACAGTAACAAGAGATGGAATATTACTTTGTTACTTTAATTACGTTTTCCTGTTCGTATTGGAAAATTCACCTCTACGTTTAGTGACAAGGAAATCTCAAGTTCTCCGTTTAGAATATGCCTTTCTTCTGTTATTGCAATTCCGCCGCTTGGAGTGGAAGCGTCGCATTAGCTGTCAAACGGTTGCACACTCTGCCTATAGAATTTCGCGAGTATTTATTTTAGACTGCGGTATGGCAGCCATACTTGGTATATATGCTAACGCGTTAAAGAAGAACAGATTTACGCTGGAAACAATCTTAGCGTGTGATAAGTAATAAAGAACAAATTTCCCTGCATGCCATGAGAAAATGTTTTAAAATAGTGAGATGTAGAATGTAGTGAATGTGCTGACCAGAGCAACAGGACAGCATGCATCGCTTACAGCAAACCGTAGGCTATGATCTGGCAGCTATCGGATTCAGTAAAATGTTTGTAATTATTTCTCCTTCTCACACGATGTTGAACACGATCTTTTAACAGAAAACTAACATTGAGATGCTATTTCTAAATGACGAACCAACTTTTTGACCTTCTATTTCTGAATGACGAACCCAATGTGTGATCTTCCTTTTGATACATACGGTCTATATGTGTACTCTTACCTTATTTGAGCAGTTGCATTGAAATGATTATAATCCGTACATATTTTAAAAATGTAAGTACATATGTATGTTCCATATCTTCTCCCAAACTTACTGTCTGTAAAGAATCACTGTGGGGTAAGAACATCATTCCTATCAGAAGATTGGCGGTAGAGGTGTAAAAGTGTGCCTATGAAGCGCGAATACCCACAGTTGATTTATCCAGTAACTGAGAATCAGAGCACTTACTGACTTCACACATAGTCTCAACCTTCTTGAAACTTTTTCTCGTTGAGAAGCCCCACAAAAGATTAAATGAATACTGTTCATCGCTTACTATATTTTCACTCTTCTTGCAATAAAACTGCTGCATCAGACATGACGTTTTAATTTATCACTTCCTTACTACCAACTGTATTCATTTTTACACATTTTTTTCAAATATGCCACTGAATTTACCTGCAAAATTATATCATTGTAAGACACATGGTCGAGCGTATACGACTCCATAAACACTGAGGTGAGCGAGAAATTTGATAATCAATCATGAATATTACATTTATAACTTCCTTGTTACTAACTGTTTTCACACATTTCGTAGACGGCATCCACATATGCCGCTGAATGTACCTACAAAAATATATAATTTTAAAGCCTATAGTTTAAGAGATATGACGTTGTAGACAATGCCCTGCGTAAAAACGAAAGAGATACATGGGAACTACGTGCACAAATATGCGTGAAATATGGTAAAAGATATATAATATATATATGTGATATATGCGTACGTGGGCAAAGCCACGAGGAAAATGCTTCTCTCTAACCCCAGGACCAGTTTCAACCAAACTTGGTACACATACTACCTACTATCGGCAAAGAAGTACTATATGTGAAAGATCGTTATGAGAGTGGGTAAGATAACGTAGGGAGAGAAAGGGGTAGGAGGAGATGGATACAGAAAGGGGTAAGAAGAGGTGGACAGAGGGAGGAACTGAGGAGAATGGGGAAAGCGAAAGGACAGAGAGGGAGACAGACAGAGAGAGGAAGAAAAAGAGATGGACAAGGTGGGGGAAGGAGGAAATGGACTGAGACAGGGGAGGAAAAGAATACAGAGAGGGGAGAGGAGATGATGATAATGATGTTTTGTTTGTGGGGCACTCAACTGCCTATTAATCAGCGTCAGTACAATGTCTCAATTGGACCCAGTCCAATTTTTACAAAGTCCAATCTACCTACCATCACGAATGATTGCGATGATGATGATGATGATGATGAAATGATGAGGACAACACAAACACCCCATCCCCAGGCAGAGAAAATCCCCAACTCAGACGGGAATAGAACCTGGGACCTGTGATCCACAGGCAGCAACACTAACGACTAGACCACGAGCTGTGGACAGGAAGAAGTGATGATCACTGGTAGGGAAGAGGAAGAGCTGGAGAGGTGGAAGGAGGAGAGGGACAGAGATAGGGGTATTGTTGGGTGTTGGGAGAGAGAGGGGGAGACGCACAGAAAGGGGGTCAGGATAATAAGGACAGAGAGGAGAAGATAAATGGCCACAGAGTGGGGGAGCAGATTAACAAAGAAAGGAAAAAGAGGAGATGGAGACAAGGAGTTGAAGAGAGGAAGGAACAAGAAATGGCAGAGAGAGCGTGAGGAGGAAATTGACAGACAAAGTAAAGATAAGGAAATAGAAACTGAAGGTAGAAGATGATGAGGAGACAGACAGTGAGAAGCTGGGAGGGGAATGAATAGACAGTGGCGAAGGAGGAGATGAAAAGGGAGAGAGGGAAGAAGGAGAATGACTAATAGAAGACTGGAATAAACTCATAAACCTGAAACGCAAGATACTCACCTACTTTCCAAACAAAGGTCTGTAGTGCATTTGATGCCAATTTGACGTTTGTTGTATGCGCCTTGTTGGCATTGCAATTTTAGTGGCCGGCAGCGGATGTCGAAGAGTAACGAGGTCAATTCAGATATGAACGATTCCGTTCAGTGGAATATAGATGCACGCATACAAATAGAAGTACGCCCTACTGGAGGGAACTCTGGCAGCGGAGTGACTCGTTATGAGCCGGGCGTTGGCGCCGCCGGTGTCGCGAGGCGAGGGTAAGAAGGATGGCTCTCCCCGCGCCACAGCTCGGCCATTGGCCGCTAACAAGGTGCCACGCCACCACTTGTTAGCGCTGCACCGGCCTTTGTTAGAAATAACGACCAGTGGCCGGCCGGACATGTTGTGCTATGCGGTCACTGAGAGCCGCGCCCCGCTGGTCCAGACCACAGCCTCGTGTCGATCCGCTGCAGTGCTACTGGAGAACACAGCTAACCTTTTGTCTTAGCACTCGTTATTGAATATATGGTTTATGACACAGCCTTTGGTCCAATAAGCAGGAACTTCCTCTGGCTAAGAACTGCCCAATTTCTGTCAGAGCGCAGCGCCTTTCTTGTAGCATTTTCTGCTTGAGTTCAGTGAACCTTCTGGAGACTCATTGTAAATACGGAAATGCAGGTTCACGCTTTACTAGTGGAGGCTTCAAAAGGCTTGAAATTTTCAGTTCCACTTGGTTTGTAATAGCAATAACGACATACAGACTCAGAAAAATAAAACTGGTCTGGCAAATCTTCCGTGCTGCTTAACATAGGCCACTTACTGTAAATTTAGTGACACTTGCTGATGATGTAAGTTTGGTTGCCTTTCTGAAGAAGAGTGAAATATTTATCGAGCCAATTTTATTTTACCCCGCTGTTTATAACAACCATAACATAACTAGGCATATCAGGCGTTAAACACGTAAATAGAAACTGTAAATAAATGATATATATGTAGTGCTGCAATATCGAATAACCAAAACTATTTACTCAAGACATTCAACGATTTTAACAAAAGTATTAAATTACAGAAGATGATGCAATAAATAATTCCATCACTCTAGTTATTTGAACGTTTCATGGATCTTACTCTTTTATTTAGCGTATGGCTCATAACATCACAGTAAAAATTACAGGAACAACAGGATATAAAAAAATTACATATGTATAAACAGAACAATAAACAACAGTTTGTATATAAGGACACCACCACTTTAAACACGCAACAACATATTGCAGAAGCTCTGTGGTACCTCTTGGGGCTCCACAGCATCTACCTTAAGAACATCCGCACTTGGCTTGGTGTATCTAGTGGCAGAATACTGTGCCCCAGTGTGGCTCAACAGCAAAACACACACACACACACACACACACACACACACACACACACACACACACACACACACACACACACACACACACACCTGGTAGATAGCCAACTTAATGCAACAATGCGTATTACATAAGGCACAATCAGGCCAACTCCTGCCGTATGGCTGCCCGTTCTCAATAACATAGCCCCTCCTAACCTGCGCCGAGAACACGCTCTAGTTAGAGAATTTCATGGATCGTAATTGCAACCTCTTGCCATGGCGTGAAGTCAGACAGTTTTATCATTATATTACGGCAATATGATGACAATAACATGATGATTTTAAAACATTTCTTTTTTTCCAAATACAATGTTTTACATTCAACTCTATTCCAATTCTTTCTACTTTCCCCTGTCCCTTCTCTCTATAACACACGCACTCATTTTTATTACACAATCTTAAATTCTATAATGGAACAGAAAGAGCTTTCCAGTAAATAAGATTAGAGTTTCGGTTTATGTAAATCATCAGAGGTTTTTGTGTCTGGATACCTGACTCCCAACAGTTTAATTTGTTTGAATAGTAGCTACAAGGTATATTTCCTAAACTGGTATATTTTATTGTTTTATACAGTGTGGTTCATTGATCGTGACCGGGCCAATTATCTCACGAAATAAGCGTCAAACGAAAAAACTACAAAGAACGAAACTTGTCTAGTTTGAAGGGGGAAACCAGATGGCGCTATGGTTGGCCTACTAGATGGCGCTGCCATAGGTCAAACGGATATCAACTAAATTTTTTTTAAAAATAGGAAAGCCCATTTCTTACTACATATTCTTGTAGTACGTAAAGAAATATGATTGTTTTATTTGGACCACTTTTTCGCATTGTAGTAGGTGGCGCTGTAATAACATATGGCTCACAATTTTACCAAATAGTTGGTAACGGGTAGGTTTTTTAAATTAAAATACAGAACGTAGGAACGTTTACATTTTATTTCGGTTGTTCCAATATGATACATGTACATTTGTGAAATCATCATTTCTGAGAACGCATGCTGTTACAGCCTGATTACCTGTAAATACCACATTATTGCTGTAAATGCCCAAAATGATGTCCGTCAACCTCAATGCATTTGGCAATACGTGTAACGACATTACTCTCAACACCGACGTTTTTGAGATTCCCGATTCTGGCGCAATTTGTCTGCTACTGATGTGCGGAGTAACCACGACAGCAGCTAGAACACCTACTTGGGCAACATAATTTGGTGCAGGTCGTGGTTGACGTTTCACATTTGGCTGTACACTTCCTGTTTCCTTAAATAACGTAACTATCCGGCAAACGGTTGGAACACTTGGATGATGTCGTACAGGATACGGAGCAGCATACATAGCACACGCCCGTTGGGCATTTTGATCACAATAGCCATACATCAACACGATATCGACCTTTTGCGCAATTGGTAAACGGTAATTTTTAACACGGGTAATGTATCACGAAGTAAATACCGTTCGCACTGGCAGAATGTTACGTGATACCAAATACTTACACGTTTGTGACCATTACAGCGCCATTTATCATGGCGACAAAAGTGGTCCAACTAAAACATTCACATTTCTTTATGTACTACACGAATATGTAATAAAAAATGGGGTCTCCTATTTAAAAAACTCAGCTGTTATCCGTTTAACCTATGGCAGCGCCATCTAGCGGACCGACCATAGCGTCATCTGGTTCCCCCTTCAAGCTAGATGAGTTTCGTTCTTTGTAGTTTTTTCGTTTGATGCTTATTTCGTGAGATATTTGGCCCGGTCACTATCAGTGGACCACCCTGTATAATGCTGAGGAAAGGTGAATGGCAGACGACGGTAAACTACGGGAACAGTTGCTGTCGGATTTCAAACTTCAGAAAATCGGTGAGCAGTGTGGGGAAAAAATCTCACTTCTCACTGCACAAATGTTTTCAGGATATAGGGAAGAACCTGAGTCGAAAAGCTTGCTGCAATCACATGTCCTGGTCTTCAGAACCTACCGGGAGAAACAATTTTCAAACTACTTAGAACATTCCTCCAGAGTGTATAATTTATTATTCGCAAGAGAAGCTAAAATGTTAGCCCATCAGTGTGCCGTATTCTATAGCCATAAGTTCCCCGAGATATCGTTAGCGTGTTTGGTGCGAAACGCCTGGAGTGTACTGATGGAGTGTCTCTCAGAAACGGAATAGTTCATTAAGATTTGTATGTTCATCTTTCTGACTGGAGGTTTGGTGCACTTCGGCCGTTCACTTATGTAATGGAATGGAATACCCTCATCCGTCCTTACGATGTTATTTATTATATAACAAATTATATAGTAAATAACATCGTTTGGTCCGTTATGCGTCATTTTAATTCCAACGCATGATACATCAGTTTTGGCGTACACTTCATCGGTAATCTCCTTTTATAGCTTAGGTTTTCTTTGAATTCCTTTGATTCGTATTCAATACTCATACCTGACATAGTTCTGAAGAGTCTTCTCTTTCTCTAACTATTCACACTACTCAAAAATTTCATTTTTCCGTAAGAACACAAATTTCACGTTCCACACGTTAGAGACAGATTTTATTCTAGTACTTTATGTGTGTGTGTGTGTGTGTGTGTGTGTGTGTGTGTGTGTGTGTGTGTGTACACGTTGTCGATAATACTTCAACTGTTTGCTTATCTCTCTCCAGGTATAATGCAACCTGTAATCCTTCCCCGCCATTGGATTCATTAAAGAAATCGAACTTCTCTGTATAAAACAACATGGATAAAGTTTTTTGGAAGTCGCTATGTGCTCTCATTATCAAGCCACGGATGAGTAAAGTGTGGGTATTTAACACTCCGTTTTAAGGTAAGCTACTTTATCACGCATCTCAATGTTTATGGCGTCATATCTGATTAACTATCGGTCGTATAATGGTGTAGTTTTGCAGATACATTCAGTGATATATGTGGATAGTGTATGCAAAGTGTGTTGTTGAGAGGGTTGCTAGTAACGAAGTAATAAATAAAAACGTTATTCTTGAGGTTGAAACTTACAGCATAAACAACGAAAACATATAAGAAGTAGGTGAAAACTTTTCCCCTCTCATTACATTGTGTCGAGTGCTAAATAGAAAAAGTCTGACAATGGCCTGAAATTACATGCTAAGTTTGTTGGATATAATTCGGGTAATTTGTGCACCGTGAGTTCCGTTGACTGATGACATATCCATTTCCTATACGTAATGCGTTACTTACGTGTTAATCCTATAACGTAAGCTCTCACCTATTAACGAGTACACTATGGCAGCATCTCAAATTGTTTAATCGGTCAAAAATTTTATGAGAAGCTGAAAAATAACTTTTGTTGCTCCTGGAAGCCATTAGACAGTGAGTGACCATCTTAGACGTTTATTTATTTATTGCTTATTTAGCACTATCAGATTCCACTTGTATGGCCCCCTGTTCCACCTGACCTGAACAACCTGTATATAAAACAATGCATAATAATGAAAATAATAAATTTTTATTATTAATAAAATATAATATTTGGCAATAATGGTAATAATAATAACATTGTTACTTAGGTCAAAATAACGGAAACATTAAGAATGATAATAATAGTAACACTATAAATTATAATAAAATAACGGAGGCATTAAGAATGGCATTGCTTACTTTAGCACTTTAGAAGGAGTATAGGGGCAAATAAAACAGTATAAAGATGAAATGAAAGGGACTGTGGCTGCTGGAAACAAGGGACTTCCAATAGAGAAATCTGTAGACAAACGGAGAGAAAAGAAGTGGTGAGTAGTGCTTGACGAGGAAGTGCAGAAGAAACAGCTAGCGCGATACAGTAGCTACTGTGACAGAATGTGAGTCATTGTTGTCTTTTAAAATCTGGAAGGACTTTAATTTCTCTAATATCTTATGGAAGATTGTTTCAAAGTCGTTTCCCTGATATAGAAAATGATTTACAGAAGATGCAATGTTGGGAAGTGGTAAACAGAGGACTTAACTTCGTTGAAAACGAGTATTTCTACTGTGTTGTTCAGACGGTGGTTCAAGGGATGAAGGTAAACAGGAAGAAATACAATTATTCTGAAGACGATATAGAAAAGACAGGGTATTATAATCTCTACTCTTATCGGCACCTAGCCACGATAGCTGTTCAGAGGCAGCCGTGATACGGTCGAGACAGCGAACCTCACAATTGTATTGCACACAAGCGTTCATCGCCAGTTCCAGCCGACTTGAGCTCTAATAAGAAAAGGATAGCAACAGGTAAGGATAGAGGGCTTCTTTTCGAGTTGGGGAGAAATTTTTTTCTGTATATTTCTGTAATGAGCGAAGTGATCTTGACACCTTACAGCTTCAGTTGTGTGTTGAGTCCAGTTTAAATGATGGGCCAGAGTTTTTTCCAAATTAATTGCAGAGGAAAGCAAGTTTTTTTACTTGCTATTTAGGGTTAAGGGCAGAATAGATTTTATGAATTCAGGAAGAATAAGTCTTTCGCGTGCGATTAAGATTGCTTCCGTTCTACCTGTAGATGGATTAAGTTTCAAAACAATGTTCTTCATTCTGATGAAGCACCTTAAATCAGCATTTACATTCCAAACGGCTGTATGCAGGTTTGTGGGCTTGAAATTAGGTGTAAGTGAACTTCGTCAACTTTTAAATGATATTTACAATAGGAAATAGTAGTTCACACATAACTGACATATAATGAGAAAAGTAATGGCCCAAATACCGCTCCCTGTGGGATCACTGAAAATACGTTCTTCCATTGTGACATTTTTCCGACCATTGGGCACTGTGATCTATACATTTTATAGAAGTTAATGTATGTAAGCGTGGGTGCGTGAGTGTGTGTGTGTGTGACAGAGTATTCCTTATCTCCTAAACCAGGAGACCGAGTTCAACTAAACTTAGTACAGATCTAGCTTACAGTCAGGCGAGAATCACTGTGAGGGTAATAACCACCTACCTATCAAAGGTTGGGGGTGAGAGAGAAAAATAATAGTAGCCAGCGACGCGACAATTTCCATATTTTACGTGTCCACGATTTACGAACGAATGCAATTATCGACTTACAAGGAACTTTACAAACAATTTGAAACATTTACGAGATTATTTCCCGCAAACAACCCCTACTAAATGTTGAAAGAAAACATGTTTATCGCTTACTATTTGGCAACTGTTCATGCAGTAAAACCACTGCATGAGGCATGACATTGTAATTTATTACTTCTTTGCATTGGCAATACATTTTACACACAGCATGCACGTATGCCACGGAATGTAAGAGCAAAATTATATCACCGTACGACACATAGTTCCGGAGATGTGACGTCATAAGCAACGAGATGCGTGGAAACTATTGCATCTTGCATGATGTTTGTATTCGTTACTTCCATCTTAATAACTCTATTCCCAATAACTTTTGCAGACAGTATCCACATATGCCGTTGAACGTACCTGCAATATTATACCATTGCACGACAGAAAGCTTAGAAGATATAAAGCCATAAACGGTGTTACGCGTGACGAACTGCCGCATCTTCCACCATATCTAAAATTTTTACTTTTTTGCTAGTAACTCCGTTTGCAACACATTTTGCCGACAGTATCAGTGTATGTCACTGAATGTACCTACTAAATTATATCACTATACAGAACCTAATTAACGCGAGATGCTATCATAAATATTAATCAGAAGGCCAGATGCACCGTCGTATAGGCGTAGTCGCACAGTTATAGAAAATACCAGGGCAACGCCGAGTTTCTGCTCTTATATAGTAATATACACTACTGGCCACTAAAACTGCCACACCAAGAAGAAATGCAGATGAAAAACGGTTATTCATTATACGAATATATTATACTAGAACTGATATGTGATTACATTTTCACGCAATTTGGGTGCTTAGATCCTGAGAAATCAGGCAACGCCGATCAACTGCCGTTTGTGTATGAGAAATCGGTTGGAAACTTTCCTCATGTCAGCACATTGTAGGTGTGGCCACCGGCGCCAACCTCGTGTGAAAGCTATGAAAAGCTAATCATTTGCATATCACAGCATCTTCATCTGGTAGGTTTATTTATGCTTTCTGAAGTGTCTTTTGTTCCCGTTTAACTGCTACCCTGCCTATAAACTCGTCCAAGTTCTGGTCAGCCTTCCATCGCCTTACCGGAACTAAACCCTCCCCCTACTATCCTCTTCTCCATGATGATCACCCGTTCCCTGACACCCTTAGTAAGGCCAATCACTTTGCCTCTTACCTCTCCGATTTCTTTTCCATCCCTGATGATCCCCAGTTCGATTACTCTCTTTTCCCGGATGTCCGCGATCGAAGTGACACCTCTGTCCCTCCCCTCGCACCTGGTTTTCAGTACTTGGACAAAATTACACACACGGAACTCAATGCCCCTATCACTACACAGGATCTCATTGCTACACTCCGCACGAAACGCAACTCCGCTCCTGGTCACAATCGTGTCACCTACTGTCACCTTCGTGAAGCTCCTGTCACTTTTCTCTCCACCCTGGCCAGGCTCTACAATGTAGTCCTGTCCACCAGTTACTACCCCAACCTGTGGAAAACCTCCCGTATCCTGATGTTCCTTAAACCTGGTAAACCGCCGTCAGGCGTCTCCTCCTACCGTCCCATCAGCCTTACTTCGGTCCTCAGCAAGGTCCTGGAATCTATCCTCACCCGCCGCATCCACCAGCATCTCCGCCACCAACGCCTCCTTCTCGTTACCCAGTATGGCTTTCGGCCATCCTTCTTTTCTGACTAATTTCTCCTTCACCTCACTCATCTCCTTTCCGAACAGCTTAATTCCCGTCGCTCCGAGATCTTCTTTTGCCTGGACCTCGACCGTGCTTATGACCGCATATGGCATTCTGGCCTCCTCTTCAAGCTCCAAACCTTCACCATTCCCATTAATTACGTCCGTCTGATCGGCTCCTTTCCCTTCCACCGTCCTTCCTACGTCACCATCCATAACAAGGATTCTTACACCTTTTTTCCCTCCGCTGGTGTGCCCCAAGTCTCCGTCCCCTCTCCCCTTCTGTACCTTTTATATACGGTGGAGATGCCACCGCCGTCACCCCCCGTCCACCTTCTCCAATATGCCGATGACACTACCTTCCTTGCCCTTGCCCCCACCCTGTAGTGCTCCCAACACCTTCTCCAATCCCATCTTGACCAGGTCACTGCTTGGTGCAACCAGTGGTTGCTCAAGGTCAATCCCTCCAAAACCCAGCGATCATTGTAGGCAAAACCACCCCTTCCTTCCGCCTCTTTGATTTCTATCTCACTATCTATGGCCGTCCTATCGCCCTCACCCCCACCCTTAAGTACCTTGGCGTCACCCTAGACCGTCGACTCTCCTGGACCCCTTATCTCTGGATAATCCAAGCCAAGGCACGCTCCCTACTCCATCTCCTCAAGTTCCTTTCCTGCTATACGTGGGGTCTGGACTCCTCCACCATACTCCACACCTATAAATCCCTCATCCGCCCTATCCTTTGTTACACCCATCCAGCCTGGATCTCCGCCTCCCCTACCTTTTATAAATCCCTCCAAATCCTTGAACGCCATGCTCTCCGCCTCGCCTATCGCATCTGTCTCCCATCCCCCACGCAGATCCTGTACGATCTCATACAATTCCCCCACCTCCTCCTTTTCCTTGAGAGGATCCTGTACACCTCCTGCAAACTCGATCCCCCTCACCCACTCGTCTCGCCCATCCTCCCCCGCCCCGCCCTCTACCGCGACTGTATTCCCACGTCCTACCCGGTCTCTATCTCTCCACCCTCCTTACCCTCTCCCAAGGTGGCTTCCGCCAGCTCCCCCTCCCTGATGATGCCCTCCTCCCATCCATATACCCCTCCTATCAACTTTGATCCTCCCTCCCTCTTCCTCTGTCTGTTCCTTTGGGCACCCTCCCTCCCTCCTCCCTTTCTCCCCACTCCTCCCCCGGGCTTCCCCTCCCCTGTCCCTCTACCCCTCCTCCCATCTCCTCAGCCATTGGCATCTTTGTTCTTCCCACCCCACCCTCATCCCCCCTCACCTGTCTTCCCCTCACCTGTCTTCCCCTCTTGGCAGGTCCCCAGACTAGCACACGCTACATGGACTTTCGCACACCGGAGATCATCGCCATCTGTGTCTCATGTGTGTGACGTCGTTTTGTGTTTTTAGTGTCCGCCGTCACGCTTCTACGTTCTGTGTGCGTGTCAACGTGTTTTCAGCGTCGTTATCGTCGAGTGTGAACGGCTCCATGTTTTTTGTATATCTGTGACCACTATTTTTTGCCTGTCACTATGTTCATTCTGTTTCTCCACTCTGTGTTCTGTTATTGTCGACACTATGGCTGAAGAGCGGCGTAGCATCGTTTAGGTATTAAAATAACAATAAAGGAAAATAAAAAAAGTGTCCTTTGTTGTAATGCAATCTAAAGGCTTCACTTTAGTATTAGAATGTCAGTTGTCGTTCCAGGGATTTTAGTCTGTCCTGTAAAATAAGTGTATCTCTCTCTCTCTCTCTCTCTCTCTCTCTCTCTCTCTCTCTCTCTCTCTCTAGAAGTTCAAATGGTTAAAATGGCTCTGAGTACTATGGGACTCAACTGCTGAGGTCATAAGGCCCCTAGAACTACTTAAACCTAACTAACCTAAGGACATTACACACCTCCATGCACGAGGCAGGATTCGAACCTGTGACCGTAGCGGTCGCGCGGTTCCAGACTGTAGCGCCTAGAACCGCTCGGCCACCCCGGCCGGATCTCTCTCTCTCTCTCTCTATCTCTGTGTGTGTGTGTGTGTGTGTGTGTGTGTGTGTGTTCGTGTGTGTATTCGTGTTTGTGTGGCTGACTATGCTCACATACCTTACTTAGTATTATTCAGAATGGAATGCAATAGTCATATATAGTTCCAGTGTCCAGTTATTAGGCTCTACAGTGGAGCCAGGAATGTATTCGTGCCATCGTCTGACAGGCGAAACCTCGGCAGCGAGCGCGTAATGCCCGCGAGTGGTGACGCGCTTAGCTGCTGTGTCGTAGGGCACTGCAGGCACCCTCCCACGCCGCCGCTGACAGCCTAGACTGCTACCCTCCACCGCGACCTGTCCTCCAGCGTCCCTCCAGCACTCACCCCGCTTGCTACGGGCTGCTGGCTACAGGCGCTCATTTGCGCCGCCGGACAGCGCGTCGCCCGCCGGATGGACGCTCCGAGGACGCTCGGGGAAGTCCCCAGACAGCGCTTTGCTTTTAGCAGCCGCCGCCGCTAAGCGGACTGGCAGGTGCATTAAATCCGGCGGCGCGCTGTCGCCCGCGTGATCGGAAATCCGGCAGCGCTGCCAGGCGGCACACGGCAGACACTCTTTGGCTCGCAGGCGAAGGACAGCGTCCCGCACGACACCACTCAATGCTACACGTATTTATAGTTTCCGGAGAGAGCGCCGCTCCAGTGAAGGACATTCAGTATCCGTGGGATACGGAGGCCTGGTCCGATATCAGAAAACTTTTCTTTCTATTTCGTTCGTTGACTTCTTCCCCCAACAAATTCTGTGACTTCCTGGACTGCATGACGTGAAAGTGAAAGCCGTCTAGATTGAAACAGATATGTCAACTCAATTGCCTCGATTACACAGTCGTTATATAAATATAAATCCAATAAGAGAAGCATACACCACATGCTGTCCACATCAAACTGTGTACCGTCTCCTGCAGCAGCGTAAAGTAGAAAGTGTCGAAATGTCCGAGACCCAATAACAGATAGTGAAAACGAACAGTCTAACAGATAATATCTCTATACGAAGATGCCATAAAGAAAAGAGGTGTGATATCAATCGCCTGATATGGGCTTTGACATTCTTCTTTCGGGTATTGTCCGAAGTGTTGTGTCGCTGTTATTCACTCATGTCTGTAAAGTGTTATCTGTAAGTTAGGATGAAAAAGTAGGGGAGAGTGGGTAGAGTTGAAATGATTTAAGTTTTATCGTTCATATGGTTGTTGTTTGTAAACCAATCGACAATAATGATATGTGAAATGCAAGAGCGCGGTTCTACTTACACAACAGCTATAGCACTTTTCTTTCTGGAAAGCATATTTTGCATTATACAAATTAAAAAAAGAAAATATTCGGTTTGTTTCAACCGTCCCTATACCAGGGGCGGTTGAAACAGTGATTAGGGTCAGTTGAAACACATGCAAATAACACAAAATTTGGACTAATATTGCAACTTGTTTTATTTAAAAGTAGCCTAATTCTAGTGATAAGCATTATTATGGCACTATATGGTAAAACTAATCGGTCTTCAAGGTTTTAATACCTATAAAGACATTTCCAAATAACATTTGACAAGTAATTAACATTACGAAAAAACTAAAAGGAAACATTTCTTCAAATAAATATACTTACAAAATAAAATTTTTGCTTGGGGTCAATCTGAATATTCAGTCACAATTGTGGCAAATATAGCTAAGTCAACCCTCTGTGCATTTTTCGTGAACCCAATGTTTACAGGTAATACACTGAATCTGGGTCTGCTCTCTGAATATGGCGATATCCAAACAATATAGTAGCAGTCTTCCTCTTCTGATGACATTTCATGCTGAGTATTATTTTTCTTCGTTTTGAAATTATTATTTTTTTCCTTTTCTTCCATCCAATCTTTTCTTCACTTGCTTAGCTTTTCCCCATTTCAATCTTGCTTCATGTTCTACTCATCTTCTCTTTCTGTGGGGTGTCAGTGTAAATTGTTGACTTCCTAGTTTTTCGCCCTTTCGGCCTATTACATTTCTTCAGGGGTGCTTTCGGCAAAGGCTGTACTGCTTCCGGTGTAAATACAATAGCATCATTAGAAATTGCTTGTGAGCTTGTAGAGGGTCTCGGTGAAGTTTCCTGGTTGTTAGGACTAATCCTGCTGCACAGTGTAGGTGTTTTAGGTCCATTCGAAGTTTCTTGATTTTCATCAACGTTTTCTTGCTGTGTTGATGGAACTGGTGAGCTATTAATAGCCTGTTGTTGAACTGTTGTCTCTGCTACTAGGCCTCGTTTCCCAGTTCAAAGAGAAGGCAACGGGCCTAATGGTGGCGTTTCATCTTCAGGTGAGTTTTCATTAATTACAGGAACAACTGCAGACTCAGCTGTATTTACAGGATTGGGTATCCGTTACAACTGCAGGAGCAAAATCGAGCTCACTAAACAGCTGCCGGTTACACGGATAAATTCCCGTTTTGCGAAAGCCGGGTTGAATGTTGGAAGATTTCAGAGTGAGGGGCATTACAGACGCTACAATCTCCGGAATGTCGTAGATTGACATTGTATTTACTGGAATGGTTTCGCATCCACGCATCACAGGTCGAGTTTACAGACTTTTTGAAAGGGCCATATGCAGATCGATCGAGTGGTTGGAGTTTGTGAGAACAATGGGGAGGGAAAGACAGTAAGACAATTCCATTGTTCTTGCAAACATCCAGTGCCTCAATATGAATGTGTGAGTAGTGGTTATCAAGTATGATTAACACTTTATGAGACGGCGATACATTTGCGTGCATCTTGAAGTGTTCCAGGAAATCATATATGGTTCATCCTGCAGCCAACCAGAGGGATTTTCAGTTCCAGCAGACCTTACTGGCCCACCCCTAACAAAATGGTCTTGGTGCTGAACCTACTTGACGAGCACCGCGTCTGGCTACAACTCTACCTGGTTTATGAACAGTGATTATGCCTGTTTCATCGGTTTTATATATGTCTTGGGGTTCAAAGTTATGACGGTCCATGACAATGGCCAAATTATAATAGAAAGCATCAACGTTGGTTTTATTAAAGCTAGTCGCCCTTGATAGGCTTGTAGCTTGCGCAGCGCGTACGGACACTTCAGGGTTTCCTCTCATAAACATCCGAAACCATTCCTCACCATTATACTTAATTGCAAGTTCGTAAGCCAATTTTCTTACCTCTCTTTTAGACAGACCAAAATATATATCAGCACATTGCATCAAATATTTTGATAGTTCTTGTTCTTGTCCTTCTTTAAAAACTTTGTTGGGGGCTCTGTATCCCATACCTTCATCGTCCTGGCCAGTCGCGTCTCGCATTCGTATGTACCAGAGTAGAGAACAGTGGTTTATTCCATGCTTGTTCGCTGCTTTACGTAGTAAGTTTCATGCTTTTACCTCTTCATATGCATCCTTATACTTCGACGAATCAACCTGCCCTCTGGAAGTCTTCCTCACGCTAACCCTCGGCATCTACAAAACAAAACGAAATAGTTTATTTACTGTCTCAACCGTACCCACAAAATTGTTTAACCGTCCCCAGCCCCACCTTTGAAACAAGAGAGTTTATAGGAACGGTAGTAATAACAACGCATTAAAAATAGTGATTATTCCGAGTTCTACAAGCTTCATTAAAGGCACAAACACACTCTCAGTACTTTGACTTAAATAAAATACACATTTTTAGCATAAAAACCAGAAGAAAAATACTTACTTTTCGGTGTAGAAATACAATACTGCCTCCTGTACGCGACGATAATGCACGGGGAGCAGCGCAACACTGAGATTCGTGTTCGGAATTGTCGTCCTCTCTTTCGTTCCATTACGCCCCCCACTCCCTGAATAACAGTTCCAGAGATATTAGCTTCGTTTCAAGCGTCCTGTGTTTCAACTGTACCCAGTGTCCCCTATTAACTATTGTTAAACGTAATTGTCTTTCATTAACATGAAATAGTATCCCATGCCATAAATCACATTAATAAACAATATTTGCTATCAAAAGTAATCCCTTTGGCGTATTTGCGCAATACGACAGCTGGCTCCCAGTAGGGCATACAACAGCATTTCGATTTAACACGGCCACAGTTGCCGTTATTAACCGAAGATAAAAATTGGAACAGATATCTTATATCACCTGCCTCGATTACAGAGCTGGAATTTTCATCAAACGAATATAGCATACTGCACATTCTGGTCGCATCATGCCGTGTACCGTCTCTTTGAATGCCGTTAAAAAAACCTTAAAGATTGTAGCAAGTCCAAACTGTCGAAATGTTAATGACTCAATGACAAACACTGATAACGAATACTCTAACAGATAATGTCAGTACACAAGACGCTATGAGATTTACCATTCCTCTCTTGGGTACTTTTCGAAGTGTACGGTCGCTATTATTTGCTCGTGTTTGTAATTTGTATTATCTGTAAGTTAATACGAAAATAAATTTAAAATAAATTAAGTATTGTTCAACTCAAATGCAGGCAACGGCCTTGCCGCAGGGGATACAGCGGTTCCAGTGAGATCACCGAAGTTAAGCGCTGTTGGGCGTGTCCGGCACTTGGATGGGTGCCCATCCACCCGCCATGCGCTGTTGCCGTTTTTCGGGGTGCACTCAGCCTCGTGATACCAATTTAGGAGCTACTTGACCGAATAATAGCGACTTCGGTCAAGAATACCATCATAACGACTGGGAGAGTGGTGTGCTGACAGCACACCCCTCCTAACCGCATCCTCCTCGGAGGATGACACGGGGGTCGAATGGTACCGGTAGGCCACTCGTGGCCTGAGGACCGAATGCTTTTTTTTTACGCAAATATGTATCAATCATGTGAAATAGTATGTATTAGATTAATGAACAATATTTGCTATGAAAATTTGCATTATTTGAAGTCAGCCTCCCACTACGGCATACAGTAGGATTTTCTTTGGATACGGCTACAGGTGCTGTTATTATCAGAAAATAACTGGTGAACTGCCTTACTTTGACAAGGCTTTAAATGGTTGTCAAAAAAGGTTCGAAAAATTTACAGTTATTTCGCCTGTACCACGGTATGTAAGTGTTGTACATGTGGCCACTTCAAATGTTATTTCTGTTTTTTTGTAGGAAAGGTATTAAAAGAACAATAAGAAACTAGTGGTTCGCGTCTATATATCTAATCCAAACATGTCTCATGAAATAAATGAGCTCATATTCTCCACTTATGACGAGTAATAAGACATGATGATACGCCCAATGTAATGTGACATGAAAAGAGAAAGCTAAACTTTGAGTTTATTCTGTTTCGAAAAAAGAAAAGAGCTGATCTAACATATAAGGCAGTCTTAGTTTACAATCATCAGATTAAACATTTTTAAATTATTTTTACGCATTTTAGAAACCCACTGCTATAAAAATGGACCCCATACACTCAGTTATTATAACTAGGATTATCACGCACCTACGTCATTCCCTCTTGCCTATTACTTGAAATTCTACCATTTGAAGCTTCACAGAAATTAAATACCGTAGCTGGTAGATACGCCTTCAAAAGTAATGTGAAGACATACACACACGTATTATGATTTGAGCTCATATTCCGCTACTGTACACTTTCTTTTTAATTCTAAATTAGTCAAGTACGCCAGTAGAAATGGCTATAAACTGCGTCACTGGTGCAAATGATTTTCTTTTCAATCTAATATAAAAAGGATAGGACACTTCACTTTCAATTGACTCTGCTTTCAAACATATGTAACTAAAGCATTCGCATTTCTGCGATCCGCCAGAAGTGTGCGCATCACTGTAAACTATTTGTTATTGGAATGATAGGGTATTATTTCTTTCCTTCACCTCCCCTCTTTAATATAGTGTGAATAAATATGCCTTGAGTGTCCCTCACTTTTCTCATTTATATTGTTGAGTATTGAAATTGTAAACATTAATTTCAATTGTCAGTCTCAAGTAACGATTTGCTAGACCAGCGACGTTAACTCTTACCAGTGCCTCGTAGTTACCTATCAAATTTTGCATGAACCACATCACTATTTCTGTCCTACTCATTACGTACCAAGAAAAATTATTGATCTAACTGCAACATAATTATGTTGTTGTTGTTGTTGTCTTCAGTCCTGAGACTGGTTTGATGCAGCTCTCCATGCTACTCTATCCTGTGCAAGCTGCTTCATCTCCCAGTACCTACTGCAACCTACATCCTTCTGAATCTGCTTAGTGTACTCATCTCTCGGTCTCCCTCTACGATTTTTACCCTCCACGCTGCCCTCCAATGCTAAATTTGTGATCCCTTGATGCCTCAAAACATGTCCTACCAACCGATCCCTTCTTCTAGTCAAGTTGTGCCACAAACTTCTCTTCTCCCCAATCCTATTCAATACCTCCTCATTAGTTACGTGATCTATCCACCTTATCTTCAGTATTCTTCTGTAGCACCACATTTCGAAAGCTTCTATTCTCTTCTTGTCCAAACTAGTTATCGTCCATGTTTCACTTCCATACATGGCTACACTCCAAACAAATACTTTCAGAAACGAATTCCTGATACATAAATCTATATTCGATGTTAACAAATTTCTCTTCTTCAGAAACGCTTTCCTTGCCATTACCAGTCTACATTTTATATCCTCTCTACTTCGACCATCATCAGTTATTTTACTTCCTAAATAGCACAACTCCTTTACTACTTGAAGTGTCTCATTTCCTAATCTAATTCCCTCAGCTTCACCCGATTTAATTTGACTACATTCCATTATCCTCGTTTTTCTTTTGTTGATGTTCATCTTATATCCTTCTTTCAAGACACTGTCCATTCCGTGCAACTGCTCTTCCAGGTCCTTTGCTGTCTCTGACAGAATTACAATGTCATCGGCGAACCTCAAAGTTTTTACTTCTTCTCCATGAATTTTAATACCTACTCCGAATTTTTCTTTTGTTTCCTTTACTGCTTGCTCAATATACAGATTGAATAACATCGGGGAGAGGCTACAACCCTGTCTCACTCCTTTCCCAACCACTGCTTCCCTTTCATGCCCCTCGACTCTTATTACTGCCATCTGGTTTCTGTACAAATTATAAATAGCCTTTCGCTCCCTGTATTTTACCCCTGCCACCTTTCGAATTTGAAAAAGAGTATTCCAGTCAACATTGTCAAAAGCTTTCTCTAAGTCTACAAATGCTAGAAACGTAGGTTTGCCTTTTCTTAATCTTTCTTCTAAGATAAGTCGTAAGGTCAGTATTGCCTCACGTGTTCCAACATTTCGACGGAATCCAAACTGATCCTCCCCGAGGTCTGCATCTACCAGTTTTTCCATTCGTCTGTAAAGAATTCGCGTTAGTATTTTGCAGCCGTGGCTTATTAAACTGATAGTTCGGTAATTTTCACATCTGTCAGCACCTGCTTTCTTTGGGATTGGAATTATTATATTCTTCTTGAAGTCTGAGGGTATTTCGCCTGTCTCAAACATCTTGCTCACCAGCTGGTAGAGTTTTGTCATGACTGGTTCTCCCAAGGCCGTCAGTAGTTCTAATGGAATGTTGTCTACTCCGGGGGCCTTGTTTCGACTCAGGTCTTTCAGTGCTCTGTCAAACTCTTCACGCAGTATCGTATCTCCCATTTCATCTTCATCTACATCCTCTTCTATTTCCATAATATTGTCCTCAAGTACATCGCCCTTGTATAAACCTTCTATATACCCCTTCCACCTTTCTGCCTTCCCTTCTTTGCTTAGAACTGGGCTGCCATCTGAGCTCTTGATATTCATACACGTGGTTCTCTTCTCTCCAAAGGTCTCTTTAATTTTCCTGTAGGCAGTATCTGTCTTACCCCTAGTGAGATAAGCTTCTACATCCTTACATTTGTCCTCTAGCCATCCCTGTTTAGCCATTTTGCACTTCCTGTCGATCTCATTTTTGAGACGTTTGTATTCCTTTTTGCCTGCTTCATTTACTGCATTTTTATATTTTCTCCTTTCATCAATTAAATTCAATATTTCTTCTGTTACCAAAGGATTTCTAGCAGCCCTCGTCTTTGTACCTACTTTATCCTCTGCTGCCTTCACTACTTCATCCCTCAGAACTACCCATTCTTCTTCTACTGTATTTCTTTCCCCTATTCCTGTCAATTGTTCCCTTATGCTCTCTCTGAAACTCTGTACAACCTCTGGTTCTTTCAGTTTATCCAGGTCCCATCTCCTTAATTTCCCACATTTTTGCAGTTTCTTCAGTTTTAATCTACAGGTCATAACCAATAGATTGTGGTCAGAGTTCACATCTGCCCCTGGAAATGTCTTACAACTTAAAACCTGGTTCCTAAATCTCTGTCTTACCATTATATAATCTATCTGATACCTTTTAGTATCTCCAGGGTTCTTCCACGTATACAACCTTCTTTCATGATTCTTAAACCAAGTGTTAGCATCACATAATTATATTCATACAAAAACATTTGTTTGTAAACTAAGAATTAATTAAATATCAATTCATGAAGTTCCAACGTAATGGAAGATAGGACCAGGGCTCATATGTACGTTGGCTGGCTCTACACTTACATTTAAGGCTTTGGCTGTACGATTACACTTACATTTAAGGCTACGGTTTGAAAATGGACGTGATGGTCTGAAACTAGTTGCCGCAAAGGGATGTCTATGATCGCAACTGTGACTGATGGTGGAAAAAAATAAAATTAATTACCAATTGTTTCGGATAAGGAAACCTATATGAATAAAAACTTTCACGAAAATCATTTTTCTCTTGCCTGTGATTGTAAATACGCTGACGCAGGATTTTTTATTTCTGTTTAGAAGGTTGATGACATTATTTATTGGAGCTTTTCTTCAGCTGTTCAACACTGTGACTATACTTAACAGACACCAGTCATAAAAATTCGGACCCTCTTTGCTATCAGAGTTACTTTTTCATTTAAAAACCAGTTTTCGTGGAAACTGGACACCGCACTCCACTTGGGTGAGTATCAGTCGGATAATGACGGATACCGGCCGATGTGGCCGAGCGTTTGTAGGCGCTTCAGTATGGAACCGCGTGATCGCTATGGCCATGGATGTGTGTGATGTCCTTAGGTTAGTTAGGTTTAAGTAGTTCTAAGTTTTAGGGGACTGATGACCTCAGATGTTAAGTCCCATAGTGCTCAGAGCCATTTGAACCATTTGAATGACGGGTATAATTACCATCAACTACAGTTTCATTTCTTCCTGGCGTAAATTTGGTACGAGACATTTCATTTAAAATCATAGGGCACATCTACATAAAACCAAGCTTCAACGTTTTGTGTTTTCTAGTGACACCTACTGAACTTGCGTATTGAGCTAACTCGCAATACCGTCTTGGCCTAACTTGAGATGTACGTGCACTTTCCTACATAAATACACTACATTCACAGCAAAGTGAACAATGCCAATATTACTATTAGAATAGAAAGCTACATGAGGAAATGAAGAGCGTTGTTTCTCCTTTTATAACACTAAGTCATCTTTATGATTAGCTCCGCCAAACCTTCTACCTCTGAGCTTTCTGGACCTCTTCGTTATTCACCCGAGGCCAGCGATGCATTTTCTTCGGACTCTGTCCAAAATTTGCATATAGACTGACATATATCTGTATATTCCGTCTCAAAAGAAAGTAGTATACATATCCACATAAGCCTCCACATTAAAGTAGTGCAACCTTTGTCGTATGTAATGCCACTGTATAGAACCGCACCTTGACAACTGTCTGATTATGTTTTGTGATGAGACTGGAACTCTTCATAGCGTGTCATTGTGTCAGACATAAGATATCATCTCTGTATTTGTGGCAGATACTGTCACTTATGTATTAAGTGATATTGCTTTGTAGAATGTACTGCACCATAAACCAGCTTTACGGTAGTTTTGATGGTGCTAGTAGCATGACCGTTTCAAAAAGATATATTATTTTAGTAATGAACAGCTTCAGAGAACTAATTAATTCAAATAAACACTCTGATGCAGCAATCCTGAGAGTTCATTATTTGAAGAAGCAAGTTTGACATCAGGTATTCATGAAGTACGGTGTTTTTTATGACAGTACTCCGAGATTACTTGTTTCAACAAGTTCCTTCAGCAGCAACGAAGGGCAGTTGGAGAAGATGTGACTGTGGGTTATATGTAATTATTTAATTATAAATAAGATCAGTGTTGAAAAACAGTTCCTGCTACGGAGGCAGATCGAGTATATTAAAACCAGAAAGTTTTTTCACAGATAAAAGCAATTGCATTTATTCACCTTAGCTTTCTTTGTAACCGGTGCTGCCCAGGTATGAATTTAGTCCAGTCTTCTATTAGTCAGTCCTTTCCTTCCATCTTTCTCCATCTCCTCTACGCTCTAACCATCTTATCCTACACCTCTATGTCTATCTGGTCCTCTGTCTGTCTGCACTTTCTCCCTCTGCAGATCTCCTCGTCGCTCCCTGTAAGTCAATTTCGTCATCCTCCTCTATTTTGCATACAACCCTCCTCTATGTCCATGTGCCTCTTCTCTCTCTCTTTGTCCATTTCCTTGTCCCCTCTCAAACTACCTTATCCTTTACCCTTTCCCTGTCCATTTCTGCCAGCAACTCTCTGTTTATGTCATCCTCTTCCCCCTCCTCCTCCCTGCCTCTGAACATCTCTTCCTCTCCCCTGTCCATCTATCCCTCCTGTTTTGTCTATGCTCATATGCTCTTCCTCCTTAGTCAATCTGCTGTTTTCTCCTCTATCTCCTCCTCCCTCCTCTCCCTATCCATCTTGTCATCCCATTTCTGTCTATCTCCTCCTCTTTCCTTTCTCCTTCTTCTCCCCTCTATCCATCTCCTCCTAAAACTTCCTCTGTCAGTTTCCTCCCCCCTATTTCTATCGAGCTTGTACCCCCCTCACTGTCCATCTCTCAATCCTCCTTCTCTCCGTGTATCTCCCCTTGTTACTTTTCTCCGTTTCCTCCTCACCTACCTCTGTCAGTCTCCTTCCTATTCTGCCATTTAGACCTCACTCCCACACAATCCATCTCCTCTTCTTCCTATCAGTCTCCATCTCCTCCTACCCCTCTCTCTCCACACTGTAACGCTACCACAGAGGGAGGTTGCTGGTTATTACCTCCACAATATTTCTTTTCATGTAATAATCCAGGGGCTTATGAGAAGCAATTTTCCTGTGGCTTTGCTCACGTATGCATGTGTCACATATATTTCATGCATACATTCGCACACATACACACACAAGCGCACACACACACACACACACACACACACACACACACACACACACACACACACACACACACACAAACAAACACACACACATTCAAAGCCAAAACATAATGATCACTGCACACTGTGACCCTGGATGCCGCGCGGTGGCGTTGCGGGCACGTGACGCGGTAAAGAAAGTACGTAAACAGAACAGACGTGAATGGTGGATCACCATAGCCAAGATATGGGCAGCGACTTGGGAAATCGATTCAGACAAGCAACTTTGACAACGGGCAAATTATTATTAAGCTGAGTCTGTGAACGAGTTTCTCGAAAACGGTCAAAGTGGTCCGGTGTTCACGTACTAGCGGCATGAGCTTATATAGGAAGAGGTAGAGGGAAAGTGAAACTACTACTAGGCGCTAAATGATTGGACGTCCACGACTCTTCACGTAACGAATGGTTCAGAGGATTGCCTGGTCTGTAAATTAGGACAGATGGTGATCTGTGGCATCTCTGCCGAAAGAGCATACTGCTGGTGGACACACAAGTGTTCCAAAGCAGACCAGTCTCCACAGCAGACCATCCTTACGCGTTTACACGTTAACCTAACGACACTGTCAATTACAATTGCAATGGGCATAGGGCCATCGAGATCCGACAGCCTATAAATGGAAACATATCGGTCATCCTGTAGGAAAACAGCCCATGGTACGCAGTTCACGAATGGCAGCACAATAGGTCGAATTGACAGACTGATGCCTAGTTTTGTAGTCTCTGTGCGTGGAATAACCAACAACGTGCTAATGTTGTCGTACTAAATTGCATCAATGTCCATAACTCCAATTTCAATCCTGTGTGTTTAGCACATAAACAGGTTGGTTGCATGCCCTCAACTGGCCACCTACTAACCAACACGTAGCCATCACTGGCACCGAGGTAGAACCTGCTTTCTTCTTTAAACACAACAGAACTCCGCCGACCAATGACCTGAGTGGTTTGGTCTCGTAGGATTTACCACCAAAACTCCACCCTGCCATCCAAGAGCTCTCGCTTGACACCACTGAAATACCAAATGGCGGTGATTTGCGGGTAGTGAAATGCATGCAACGGTACACCTGACTCGGAGCTGCCCAGAAGTAATCGGTCTGTAACAGTTCGTTCTTGTTACTATGTTGCCAGCTGCTGCTCAGATTGTTGCTGCAGATGCAGTACGACGAACCAGAGTCATACGACAAACAGCACCACGGGGCCGTCCGCAGCCTGGTCTTCTTCCACCCTAGATTCTCGTGACTACCGCTAACAGCTATCGTGTGCTGTGGCGGTATCCCTGCCAAGTCTCTCTGCAATATCACAGAAGGAACATCCGGCCAGCCGGGGTGGCCAAGCGGTTCTAGGCGCTACAGTCTGGAACCGCGCTACCGCTACGGTCGCAGGTTCGAATCCTGCCTCGGGCAAGGATGTGTTAGGTTTAAGTAGTTCTACGTTCTAGGGGACTGATGACCTCAGTAGTTAAGTCCCATAGCGCTCAAAGGCATTTTTAGAAGGAACATCAAGTTTCTTGTAACCCTATTACACGACCTCGTTGAAATTCAGTGATGTGCCGATAATGGCGTCTTTGTCGCATTAAATGCATAACTGACTGACATCAACTCACCATGTCCTACCAGAAGGTAATGAACACTAACGACCGAAAAAGCGTGTATTTAAAGCAAATCTAATGTGTATCCTCATATTGGCACTGCTAGTGCTACTCTTTTGCGACTGGCGCAAAGTTTGATTAGATATCACATTTCCGGTGTAGGCACAGACCTACCAAGCTTCGTTTATGTCGCAAAACTCATTCTTGTTGCAGAGACATTTTTCTGTCAATGTGTTTAGTTATGATACATATGGACCACGACGGCAGTTATTTGAGGCTGCGAGTTGCACGGAAGGTAGTTCGACATGTTAATTACGACAATGGAATTAACAGGAACTGCTCGAAAGCACGAACATTGACCTGTTCGCATGCAGTGCGTCATCTAACAATTGACTGCTGTGTACTTTCTAAAGTTCCTGGCATGTCTACACTGGTAGTAACAGGGATGGCAATTCTAGCGACGAGGTCTTCTTCCGCTTCTATAATGGTTTCATAGAGAAGCTGCTTCATATGTCACTACAGGAAGAAAGGAAGACACATTAGATCAAGTGACCCGGTTGGTTAGGCAACAGGACCACCTCGGCCGATCCATCGTTCCCGAAGATGTCTCTCAGGTGATTCGTCACAGCAGTTCCCCACCGTGCTGGAAGACATCCTTTGCCTGACACTCAAAGGTACGTCCCCCAGTTGTTCTAGCCACATACGATCGACGAAGATGCGATATCTCTGTCCGTCGAGGAGGAATGGAAGAACGTATAGTCTAGTTAGGGGATCACTGAGAATGTCGGTCCACGTATTGCTAATCCGCCGAAGTGGCGTCAAAGCGAAAGACTTGCACCAGGCGAACGGTCTACCCGAAGGGAGGCCCTCGTCACACGACATTTCATTTCATTTCAGCATGAGATGAACAGTGGATATTTGAATGTCAGTACACATACCCAGTTAGCGACGCCGACACAACAGCTTAATTCAATATCACTAACAAAATACTGAAAGCTTGCATCAGAAACCATATGTTCCTTACTGAAATATATTTGTTTTGATCTTCTCTTCACCCTGTATTGATTTTAGCGAACTGTTAGAGAAAGCTCTGTAGGACCTAGGCTATCGTTTTTGTTCTTTCCTACGACAATATAGCAAAATGTTACATGTGACACTTGTCGCAAACAGGTATTTGCCCTTGCGGCTATCTCTTCAAAACATTAAGCAAAGTACATTCCACGTAACCCAGCGAACTGCCAAGATGTCTATGAAACGTGTATACAAAGTCAATGGATCATTTGAACGGATTATGTACTGCTGCTGTAATGAAATTAGAATTCTGTAGAGAATGTTTCATCAAACTGTATACTTTAATGAAATCACATGACCTAAGAAGTCATGATTCCCAGTCCATGGCTTGATGGCAGCAGTATCCGTGGAGAGTGGAACGAACTGGTGGATCGATGCGTCATTCAAACGGCTGCAAAATCATAGTTAACTCCTCTTGTTGAAACTATTTGTACTTCATAATTTCCAGACAGATCTATAAATGGGTTGTACTACACAGTCTCTCACACAGAGTTTTACTATTAAGATACAAAAAATTACATAATTCATCGTTGTTTTTAAAAATAAAGTTATTTTGGTGTGTAAATCTTTTTAACGAACTAAAAAATAAAAAAAAGCACGTTGTGACATGAACATTATTTGATTCAGTGAAAAGAGACAAAAATAACACTAAAAAGACAAACACTATTTCAGTTGAAAGTTGTACACCTAAACCTTTGCATACGAGTAACAGAGTAAGCTGAACTAAGTAAGGTGACGCTGAATCAATTACATGTGAAAAAGAGACACTGCAATTAGTGCCCGAGTTTTGCTATTCAGGCAGGTAAATAACTTACGATCGCAGAAGAAAACAACATGAAAAATGTAGTCTGTTAATAGCAACAAATAGCGGTAAGTCGATGATATTCTGCGGCCGGTTTCGTTGTTCTGAAAAAAAAATGTTAATACCGAATGTATATTTTAATGTTGGATATCTGTTCTAAAAGGGTTTGTCGGAAATGCAGTCCTGTATGATAGTGAAATGTGTTCAATAAAAAGTAGAGGGTGATGAAAACTGAATAGATCCTCAACTGCCAAGATCGAAAAAATCATTTATTCACGTCTATGAATGGTTTCGGCAACTCTTTGATGTCACCTTCGTATCTATGTTTGCATCATTACATAATTTCCACCGTCAATGTAGCAAGTAATGCTATAATATGTATGTTGGTATTGTGAGCTATTCTAGAAGGCGTTATGTCAATTTTAATATAACGTCTATGTACACACATATTACCGCGTCGATTACATCACCACATTGTGCAGCACCTCTTACTGTACTGGTGGAGGAGATTATGTAATTATGTAAATATAGATCCGAAGATGGCAACGGGGAATTGCCGAAACCGGTCATCTATATGAATAAATTATTTTAGCGATCTTGGCAGTTGAGAATATATTCAGTGTTCTTAAGACTCGAGATCGCAATCACACTATTCACAAGTGTACAACGATACAGACTATAGGAGCTTTTAAAATGTGATATTACGGAAGAAGGCTTAAATCGAATCAGAAAAAAAACTGAATTTAATCCTTACGTGAAACTGAGAGGGAAGATACTGAAAGTATATGGCTGTATGACTCGAAAACAAGTGTGTTAGGAAGTAAAACGCTAAAAAATTAAAAGCAGATGGAACGAAAAGATATTTGCCTATTAAAAATTAAATAGGTAAATAAAGTGTGACGTGAAGAACTTCTAAAATAAATTGTACGGGAATGAAGTCAGTGGTCTGTGAACAGTCCCCACCAGAAAAAAAGACGTAAGTTAGCACTAAATCCTACCAGGCAATCAGAAATGGTAAACTAGAACTAGAACTAAATGGCAGGTGCACACACGGATAAGACGATATTCTAAAAAAAAAAAAAAAAACTACCTGTTGTTGTTTCAGGAACGAAGAGACTGTACACAAGCGACATCTAAGGTGTCACAAACCTCACGAATATTTAACAACCTTGTAAGTCATAACTTAGCATTTTTATAATGGTTCAAATAGCTCTAAGCACTATGGGACTTAACATCTGAAGTCATAAGGCCCTTAGACGTGTAACTATGTAAGCCAAACTAACCTAGCTCGCCAGTGCGGTCGAGTCGTTCTAGGCGCTTCAGTCTCGAACCACGCGTCGTTTACGGTCGCAGGTTCGAATCCTGCCTCGGGTATGTATGTGTAGGTTAGTTAGGTTTAAGTAGTTCTAAGTTCTAGGGGACTGTTGACCTCAGATGGTAGGTCCCGTAGTGTTCAGAGCCATTTGAACCATTTGTACTGTTACGAGTCATGATTACCCACATACCACTTTCCTTTTCCTTCCTCTATTTCAGAAAACGTATATTATGATTTTCCATTCTCATCTACCACGAACAGCAGCGAGTTTAAAGAAAAGTCACACTATTTACAGGCCTTATCCAACAATGGACGCCGTCCGGTGTGGCCGTGCGGTTCTAGGCACTTCAGTTTTAAACCGCGTGACCGCTACGGTCTCAGGTTCGAATCCTGCCTCGGGTATGGATGTGTGTGATTTCCTTAGGTTAGTTAGGTTTAAGTAGTTCTAAGTTCTAGGGGACTGATGACCGCAGATGTTAAGTCCCATAGTGCTCAGAGCCATTTGAACCAACAACGGACCTGAATGAAATGAAGGTGTATATCTCCTCTTACATCTGAAATTTATTTACTGAGTGATACATCATAGTGCAATTTAATGCATGAAAAGTTAACGGATTGCAGCAGCCATCTCTTTTAAATTAACATTTGAGAATTAATGAAGTGACAAATTCCAGCGAAAATGCGGCGGCTAGATTTTGGTACGACACCTGTAAACAGTAGAGACAGTTGTCATATATCGTGAAGGTGTATTCCCTCTTTTCATTTAAATGGAAAGTAATTTGTTTCTTGCCATACGCGTTTCGTTTCTTTTATTTGTGAAGCATGTTCAGTGGCCTGTAATATATGTTTGTTTTAAGTACGAAATAAATGCTTTGAAAGGAGGTATTTATGGCATAATGGTGTAAGTCAGATTTTGACGAATATGACATAAATATTACGTCATGTACTGTATGGAAGGTAATGTATATCTGTATGCACAATAGAGGTTCAGACGGTACCACATGTTCTACTGTAAAATGGTTTGTACGATGCAAATTATGGCAAAGTGAAGTAAGACAGGCTTCACCAGAATGCCATGAAATAAAGGTAGAATTGCAACGTGAGCTACGTTCAAGGAGAGCAGAATCTGAACGAAATTCCGTGAAAGTTCATAAGGATTTATCAAATTACACCTGTGAAGATGTTTATACTTTTACATTTGTTTTGGAAAAAACCCTGGCACTTCCAAAGTTAACATGTTCATTAGCAAATTAGAAATAAAATTTATGCTGTTATAAGCTTGGTTGTCATGAGCCCAGAACTGACTCTGCTTTGATGTATGTGTGGGAAGAGTCAATTCTTTGGAGAGCAGAGCAGAAAATTTCATCAAGCGTAGTGTAACACATTAAAGAAGTGGCTAGTATAAGGAACCACGTAATAATGTACACTGATGCTTACACTGGACACAACAGAAATTTTAAAATGGCACTTTTGCGTTTGTGACTTCTGGCACATTCACTACTTAGGAGGATTTTCTTGATCTTATTTTTATGGGAAATTGGCACTTGTATCTACCAAACGATCTTTGCTGATTTTGACTCTGTTGAACTCCATGTAAAAGGAAGAACTATGTACACACCATCATGCTGGTGCAAATTCAGTGTTCAGTTATGAAGAGAGAAGTCATTTATGGATGTACAGATAAAGCTTTGGAGAAAGTAGTTAACAGCAACACTAAAGAGCTAAAAGTGTAGTATCTTGGCTACAAATTCAGAAGTTTCATGGTAGAAGATCTGAACCTACGACGTTACATTACAAGAAAACTTTGAATATTGATATGAAGTTTTCCACGTTGGACAAAAAGAAAAAAGGGGTCCAGTTCAGCTCAACGGTATAAAACTGGAACCATTTTATGATGAAATAAGCCCATTCAGTAGTCTGAACGAAAGTAACGAAAGGGACATGTTACACTGATTGCCATACATCCCTCCTCTTCACCACGTGTTTTTTCGTTCTCTGAACAAAACTTTTGAGGGCAAAGACGGCTGGCATGTAATTTTCTGTTGATTCACGTTGAATTCATACAATTTAAACGCAGTTATGATGATGATATTAATACTGCTACACTTAACTGTGCTCAGGTAAAGACCAAGTTGCTGCGGCTGCTACAAATATGGTCTTGATCTCAACTAAAAGCTCTTTAACTTTTGTGATCTCCAAAAGACATCACCGCAATCACCTTCGACTTGAAAAACCCATGATGGAACTACAGGGAAAACGTTCGCTACCCGCGTAGTGATATTCTGGAAAATTTTACTATCAAAATACAATAGACGCATTTCGCAGACGATAACAACTTCATCACAAAAAATTACAGAATATACAAAGCAAAACTTGCTGTATACGATATTTAAGACAGAATTTTCTATTCACGGACCAGTCATAGGCAAAATTCTCCATTTCAGTTTAGTATCAGAATGAACCTCTACAATAACCTTCAAATCAGGAAACAAAAGATGCACTATCATCAATGCACATGCACCGCCAAACGATCAGAACAGAATGAAACCACAAGAAGTCGAAGACTTTTAGGAACACAAGGAAGAAATAACACATAAAATTCCAGAAAGGCCTGTTAAAGTTATATTAGGAGACTTCAGTGCACAACTAGGCAAGGAGAAAAAGTACAAGCCAATCACAGGCACATACACAGCAGACAAATGCACCATCAAGAATGGGGAACATCTCATACCTTATTATCAAAATTTTAGCCTAAGAATTATGTCAACGCAATTTCAAAATGCAAAACAAAAACTCACAGTATGGGGAGAATTTCAGGTAGATCACATAGCCATTGCCATTACAAGCAAAAATAAAAGCGAACTTCTGAATGTAAGGACACGCTAAGCATTCTTGGAATCCGACCGTCACTTGCTACAAGTGAAAATTCGACAAATCCCAGGAAACAGAAAGACAACACAAAGAAAAACTATAAGCCCGCAGGCAGAATACTTGAAGATAAATAAAGATAAAATTACTGAAAAAATGATCAAATATCAATAGAAATCTAGACGCATATCGCGAAGGCAATTCAGAATGCAAGTCGTTGGGGTCAACCCCATAAGAAACGAAAACATAGATGGTGGACACACAATTTGTAATCAGGCCTTTGAATATAGAATCCAGGCCTGAAATAAGTTTTGCAGCAACAGAACGAAAGAGAAATTGAAGGTTTTCCATAAAGACCAGAAGCAATCCTCGAAAGATACTAGAAGAGTGACAAGGACATACGACAAAAATACACTAAATGAAATCGACGAAGACTTCAAGAGAGATAACAAGAGAAATTTCTATAGAATTTTTGGGGAAAATATAAAGGATTATCAGCCTTCAAAGACTTGCTTCCTCAAGTGGGAGAAGCGTAAAGAAAAATTACACTTCTCATAGAAGATTCAAATCCATCTTCAATAACAGAGGTAGAACAGATTATAAAAAAACTAATCACAACATATTCCCAGAAGAAGATGCAATTATCTTCGAGATTTGGAAACTCAAAGACCAAATCATCACAAATAAAATCAATGAAAATCTTTTAGAAATGTAGAATATCGACAACATTCCACAGAAATGGAAATGTACGTTGATTTACTTAGTCTAAAAATGGGCGACAAGACAGACTCTAATACCCAAAGAGATATTTCATTTTTACCTACGAAATTCTCTTCAAGGCATTACTCAGCAGAGTAGAACCACAAGCTGATACAAAGGTAAGTGAATTCTAATTAGGCGTTAGGAAAGGGAGGTCCTATTTTGAACAAATTTGGAACCTGCAAAGACTCCTGAAAGTCCGCCAGACGAGCACCTGTGACTGTAGTCACATTCGTACTTTAAGAAGGCCTACGATTCCATAGTCAAGCAGCTTCTCTTTGACATATTAGAAGAATGTGGAATAGCCAAAAAGGCTAGGACACTCATACAATAGACACTTACAGACGTCACATCAGAAACAAAGTTTTTGGGAGACGCCTTAGACCTATTTGAGATACACACAAAGGTCAGACAAGGAGTGGTCTCTCACCGCTTTTATTCAATATTGTCTTGGACAAAATTATCAAACAATCGGAAGAATAGTAAAAGAATTTCAGTTAGGAAGAACGTATGCAAACAAAACTATCATAAAATGCCCGCCATTTGTAGATGACATGGCAATATTCAGTAACAATAGACAAGTAGCGCAAGAAGCACTAGAATACTTACATGAAGTCTCTGTAAAAACAAGTCTACAGATATCGTATCAGAAGAAGCTATACAAGGAAAGAAAGAACAACAACCGAGCCATGTACACAAAATACGGATAGATTAACAGAGTGGAAAAATTCAGTTACAAGCTGGAAGATCGAACAAGGCATCCAACATACTAAAGAACTGAAAAAACATCAGAAAGCCTATAAACTGATATAGACCCATTACAATAAAATAAATATTTCAAGACAGGCTAAATTAAAACACTACAGTACAATTGTGCAACCAGAAGCACTCTAGGCATCAGAAACCACCATAATCGTAGCGCAAGGGATCACAGACACAGAAAACATACAACGTAAAAACCTCAGAAATGTATTTGGAGCAATACACAAGATGGTATCTGGATGAAGAGATCAAGTAAAGAATTATATGAAAGCGCAGACAGGCTCACAGACATGACAAGGAAACGCCCTCTAACACTGTATGGACACATACATAGAATGAACAACAACAGACTCACAAACAGGATTTTTGATGTAGAAAACTATACAATAAAAAGAAATGGTTTAAAGAAATAGCAGGAGACCTAAAAACAAGCAGGGTTCAGTACTGAAATGAAAGGCGAAAGAGACGAATTCAGAAACAAAATTATGAAAACGTAATTTGAAGTCAAAGAAAGGAAGAAATGAGGAAAAATATGGACAGAGTAAAGGAAACAGGAACATACTCAAAGAGTGAAGAGGTTTTGGGAAGGGGAAAAGAAGAAGGAAACCAAAAAAATGAATAATCATCTAATGTTAAGGTTAACCACTGTCCTGGAGGCAAAAATGTCCAATAAAAATATTAATAAAACGATAAATAATAAATAATAATGGTGATAATATTAATTTTACTTCGTATAACTTTTGCTTCAGTGTTAATACTACCCCTTATTGAACTCAATATCCCTATATGAATTTCTATTTCGCTTTCCTGCTTTTTCTGTTCAATGTTTCTCAAAATGAGCTATACGTCCCTTCATATAACAATTACGAGACTGCATTACGTTTTCTCTTATATGTTTTGCAAGTACGACTGAATCTCACGTTTTGAATGGGATTGTGGACTCTGAAATGCATGCATATTCTCGAAACAGCTGTACAACCTGACTGGATGGGCCTGGCATGGCCGTATTATGTTCTTTTTTTCAGTTTTTCCTCAGTTGGTTCAAAATTCAAGAGCAAAAAAACTGAATTTTGGATTATGCCGTAAGTGTCGAATATTTTTCACTCTCAAAATGTGTCCAGTGTTTCACAAAAACCACTCGACAAGAGTAGATAACTCCATTAGAAATTCTTGTATTCCGTGTAGGAAGCAAACACCCATTTTTATATATATAAGTAAAAAAATAGTTCCTTTTAGCTAGTGACAACAATACATAGTACTGACCTGTACCCATAAATACTGTTGTGTTAAGTACTTCGATGTTTAGTAAAGGGAAAACTGCTTGTGTAATTAGCCCAAGGTATGTTTTCGTACACATTCGAGGTGGATGAGCTTGGCACGTACATCAAAGTAATTAAGTCACATCCAGCATGCCGTGATCAGAGCCATTCGCTGTGGAATTCGGTGTGTCTGGCCACATGACGGCACGCTAACCTGCCCCAATCAGCGAAGTCTATATCAGAACGAGACAGAACCGACGAGCCCAGCCAGGGCACAGTAGCTCGCGAGCTGCTGCCATACTTCGGCTGTAACTTTCGCTCCGTGTGCCACATCTGTAGCGGTCATCTCGTATATATCTTGAAAAGCTTTAAGGATACAGGTTACTTATAAATGGTAGAAAAATCGAATTTTTTAATGACTTTATAGAATTCTATAGCCTTTCCTGATTGCATTGATATAGACATTATAGGGTTTCAAATTAAAAATGTGTTATATATGCCAAATTTTAAAGATACAGTCATGCATGCCACCACGCCCCCTTTATTTCTGTTGTACAAAACAGTATTATCTCGAGAAGAACTTTGAACTTTCTGTTTCCATCGATTATACCTATAATACATTGTATATGTTGGTAACAGTGCAGGTTTCTAGTGCCTATAAACAATTATCTTTGCTAGCATTTACTTCTGTTTCGCTGACCCAGTTTGTTCACGTGTTTCTGAATGTTTGTTACACAAGTGCTACATATATTTGTGGAAGTATATATCCTTTAGTATGCAATATATAAGAACTACGCCACACATCTAGAAATTCAATAAATGGAAATTCCTTGGAATCCAGTTCACAAACAAAGCAAGCCACGCTTTTGAATGTAGCCTATGTAACAGTTGTTCAGGAAAGAAACTCCCACATAGCACGCCTCCTGGTGATTCAAATTTTTCTGTTAACAGTGACACTGTTTGTAGTGGATTTGTTGTTGTTGATCTGCCACCTTACCTTCTTTGATAAAGGAAGTGGCGAAATATAAACAATGTGATGGTGTAGGCTGTCTGGAAATAATTGAACCACAAAGCAACAGGGAGGGTTTAGCGTCAAAATTAGTTATCTGTGTAGATCCTGCAATAAATCTACCTCGAATATGACTTCGAACATTGTGCATAATTCATATGATGTGGATTTGAAGTTAGTGTATGCAATGCATGCAATAGGAAAAAGAAAAGAGGATGCTCAGACGTTTTGGGGTTTGACGGTCGTTCCTCCCCCTCCCAATAGGTGCAGCAAGTACACAAAAATAATTTTAGGTACCTTGACGGTTGTGTCTAAAGCATCTACTAAACCTGCTGTAGAAGAAACTGTAAATATTAGTGGACCCAGGGACATTGCTGTTGCGCTTGATTGGACATGGAAATTTCGGGAACATCGTTATTTGAATGGTGTTGTAAGTGTTATTTCTTTGGAGAATGGGAAAGGTGTTGATATTGAGTGCTTATCTGAGTACTGCCACACCTGCCATAGTAACACTGAAGGACATATTTAACATCAGTGTTCTAAGAATTATGATGGTTCAAATGGGGTATAGAGTGTGATGGAGCTCTAAAAGTATTTCAGAGGTCGGTGCCCGTTTATAACTCTAGATATACTAAGTACTTAGGTTCAATGTTGATAGTGATACCTTGGTAACAAATCTGGAGTGTTGTGAACATGTGCAAAACAGGATGGGTGCTAGATTGAGGAAGCTACGAAGAGAAATTAAAGGAAAGTTGCTATCTAAGGGAAAAACATCTGTCTGGCCGAGGCGACTGACAGAAACTGAGTTATTATGAACTGGCCATTAGACGAACTGCACCCCTGAATGATGTTACAGCAATCAGAAAATCTGTATGGGCCATCTACTGTCACAAATTGTCCACAGATGACCATCCTGTTCCCAGACTTTGCCCTAAAGGAGCAGTTTCTTGGTATGGTTACCAAAAAGTAAAAAAGTGGTCATATATACCATCGTAAGCATTCTCTACCTTAGCCTATTACGAATGATTTAAAATCAATTTATAGAGATCTGAGTGACCCTGTCTTGCTTAGTAAACGTCTTCATGGGGCACTCAGAATACAAATGAATGTTTCAACCTTTGCATATGGAAAAGATTACCCAAGATTGTTTTTGTAGGTCTAAATACATTAAAAGTTGGTGTACTAGATGCAGTGATATGTTTTTATGACGGAGTGATAGGAAAATCGGAAATCCTGAGAAATTTAGGCATAAAATGTGGCTGGAATATGGAAAATAAATTGCTTACATGTGATAGACAACGGGAGCATGAAGCAGAAAAATTCTCTCATCAAGATAACAAAGAAGCAAGAAGTGCTAAAAGGAATGCCAAGGGGAAGCTTTAAGATGAATAAATGCTACAGGATGAAGGCTATGCTTCAGGAAAGTTCTGAGGCACAGTTTAATTGGACACATATCTTCATTCCCAATTTCCCGCAAATTGTATTTTTCAGAATTCAGGTACAAATATTTCCTAAAATCTATAAAGCATTGCTCTAATTTTTTCTGGAACTCGGAATAGTCAATACTTATGTAGTAGGCCCAAGCTTAAATGCAGAATCAACTAAATTATAAAAAAATATTTTTATTAGGAAAAAAATTATAAAAGTTAAAATGTAAAAAATGGCTCTGTGCACTATGGGATTTAACATCTGAAGTCATCATTCCCCCAGAATTTAGAACTACTTAAACCTAACTAACTTAAGGCAACACAGACATCCATGCCCGAAGCAGGATTCAAACCTGCGATCGTAGTGGTCGCGCGGTTCCAGACTGACGCGCCTAGAAACGCTCGGCCACACCGGCCGGCTAAAATGTAAGATGTGATATTTTTTATACTTGTAATATACGTAATAGGTGAAATTAAATAGTTCTAGCACCTCAGCCATCATGTCAAGCATATCCAGTAAAAGTTTGGTCTCCTTCAAATGTATAACATTGGATTAAATTGCACGTCAATTTGAGGAAGCTTTTTGGAAAAAAATGCATCAGTTCCTTTATAATTTTTTGTAAATTTTTGAAAAGCAAGTTGAAAATATTCAAAATAGTTCTAATTTGTTTAGAAAGTGTGCTGTATTACCTGATATCAACAATAGATCTGTAAAACATATACATTATAAACAGTGCCTGAATGAAACAGGTGTTGATTTTTGCGAAATACTGAGCCGGAAAAGTACACTGTATCCTTAAAGTTTCACGTAACCTACCCAACCGAGTAGAATAATCTATGGCTACATAAGCTATTATAAAGCATAATCTATTGCTAGTACTTTTGCGTTTCCATATAAGAGCTTTAATGAAATATAATAAAAATACACCCATTAGAAACAGGAGCATCCACAAGTTTACATCAGTAGGTGCCAAACATTTCCCTCACATATATGACTTAGAAATTTTGAGGAGACTGTTATTCCCTCATAACTTTCTACTATTGATTTATGCAAAGAAGGTTTCGTACCCACTCAATGTTACAAAAATACATACGCTGGCAGCATAATTTCTGTCTTAAGCTATATTTTCTAAATTAATTTTTTTCCTACTGCCACAAATGTCGTGTCGATAAATTTCCGACGCATATTGCGCTTTTAATCACTACCACCACCACAAACTTCAGCATCGATTTTCATATCAATTAATATAAACTACATCGTGTTCACCCTCACGCAACCTGTAGGTTAAAGCATAATACAAAACTATCCAGACTGTTTCAAAATATCAGTCACGTTGGACTTAACGGACGTATACGTGTTATTTTAGGGGATCTATCGAAAAGTTTCCGCAACGTTTTGTCCGCTGACTGAACTGCAATGAATCATCCAATTCAGCATTTGAAGTTGTTTGTCCTCTTAAAGCGAAGCCATGTGATGCACTCAAGAAATAAGTGATTTCAGTCTAACGCTATTACTTTGAACTAATTTCGCAAGGTTTTGATTGATGTGTTCTTCTACGCTTTTGTATTACATTCTCATAACATTACCAAGAAATGCTTAATTTTTCGACTGCAACTTAATTCCATTTGGAATTCGTACGCATTTTTGCAGATTGGTGAAGCATTCCGAAATTGGTGAACGGAGAGCTTGTTAATGTCCCACGATAACTGCCAAGCGTTATAAATACTCGAAAAAACGCACAAAAGTTACATTGCGCACCTTTAACTGCTTTAGAATAGACAAGCCTCGTATATAATGACGAATAATCTGGTAGATGTGTTCTCTTTATGGTACCTATTTCCGTCTTGAAATTATAACTTTTGTCACGTGGAATCAACAAATTCTGTTTTGATAGACAACGTAGCTTCCGATGTCGGACATACTGCCCAGGAGACTGCTATCCTTTTCATCAGAGCACTTTTAATCAGCAAAGGCAATGGCTATGTCTATATTTTCTCCGTCAGTACAATTACTTGGATTTTAATTGAGATATTTGAGTTTCACTTTTGTTGTGATATTTTATTGCAGGTTGTATATTTTTTGATTCCCTCGCTTTCATTTTCGCTTTTCATTCGTTTCCGATGTACAAAACCTTAAGAATACTGGTAATTTTTTCAGTCTAGTTACTGTGCTTTTATACCTCACAATTGTTGGAATTCTAAGTAAATCACATACATGCAGCAGTGCTCACTTACAGGTCTTTTATTATTGATAAACTGAGAACATCGTTCATGGTGACAACACTCCCCCATTGTTAACTTACAGGTCGTTTATTATTGATAATCTGAGAACTTCGCTCACTGGTAACAACATTCTCGCGCCCTACTGATCAGTTTAACTCCGTAGACAGATATTATAGATATGTCCCTGCTCAAAAGCGTTGCTTGTTTTCAGTAGTGGTTATGACGTTAACTAAATGATGGATGTTGTCGAACAATTACTCAAAGAGCGGCACGCACGGTTAGATCGCATATGTTGACAGCAGTTCCAAAGACGATGACTTCCTACGTTTGCCAAAAAAATGCAGATCAGCAGTGACACAATAGAAATGAACACCCCTTCAGCAAGTGAAAGGAGTATAACACAATAAGCTACTTTAAATTACGGCCTGAGAGCTGTTAACTTCATTTGCTAGTGTGAAGTGTATCTTGTCGTGCAACTTGTTTTGTTACAACAAGAACCATTTTAGGTTTACGAATTGGGTGAACCTACTGACAAGGGAATTGGGACGGTCACTCTTTCGCTCCCAAGAGAGGGAACTTTCCAAAGATGGAACTCTCACCACTGATATCATTCTTCGTGAGACCACGTTCACATGTAGTAGTTTCATCACTTAGGCTATCGGCACCTGCCTTTCATTTTAGTGTAGCTTATTAGTAATAATGAAGTTTTGTTTAGATTTTAATTTTCCGTCACTTATGAGCTGCGCATCGTTCACAAGTACTAAAATCTTGGATTTCTGTCAATTAAATTTTGCAATTTTCGTAAGAAATGTATGAAACACCCTTGTCTATAAAAAAAAATTGTTCAAATGTGTGTGTCTGTCTTACAATACATTTATTCACTATCGGTTTCGATCATGCGGCATCTTCATATTATGTATATTGCAAGTCAGCAAAGTGTGTGTCATGCGTTTCACGAAGCAAGTTTCCATATATTATGTCATTTTTAAGATTTTACATCATATATACATGTTTGAGTTTAACATACGTTTATGGCACATCAACTCATTCTTCTGTCTTGGCAGGACCAAATATTGCATTGGCTTCTTGCGACAAGCAACAGTTTTGCTCAAAAATGTGTTCATACTTTTCTAAAGGCTCATTTCATGTCAAATCACCAAATTTCGGAACATTTTCTCCTGCTCGACCATCACGGAATTCGACAAATCTTATGGAAACATGAGTTCATGTTACCAATGAAAATTGGTAAACTTTAACGTTCGTCGAAATAATACTGGTGGCGATATATTCACTAGGTTGACTCCATGTGCGACTTAGCGCAAAGCTAGTGTGTGTTTCTGGCTGTTTTCAGCTGTTATATCTCTGGGAACGTTTTGTTGAAAGAAATGAAATCTTGCCATATAGTAAACAAGTATGCCTTTTCTTAAGATTAATAGTGAAAAACAATTTTCGAGCCATATTGAGCCAGAACATTTTAGAAAAAGTCACGCAAAAAAATCAGTGCCCCGAAAAAGTTCAAAGTTTGTCTTCTTATTTCTCGGGGACTAAATGCATAACTAACATGAAAGTTGACATGTAATAACCTTACGACTTGAAGTTCTCCTATACAGAGTTTCATTTAGGTATCACTTGCCGGTACTAAATATACAAAATCAAAAGTAGAAGATTTTGTAAAAAGATAAAAGAAACTATCAGATTTCGCAAAAGTTTGTTCTCAATTAAACTTCCAAGCAGGGCTCATTAGGAAGACCATGCTTTTAACCAGTGAGAAAGTGTGTTTAAATATCCAACGCGGACTATAAATGCTAGATATTTTAAACAAAATTGACTGAGAAAATCATGGCGCTCAGAAAAAGTAAACTTCGAATTCTTATATCTCGTAGAGCATACGATAGCTGAACCTGAAACTTAATACGCCATAGGCTGGTAGTATAAGGACGCGGAATAAAATATTTCATACATCAATTGTTTTCCAATATTCCACAAATTCGTCCAGATATGACTATTTATGTGAAAAGGTGAAAATAGTGTGTGCCAGACACATTTTACAAATGCCGTTTTCTAATACAGCTTCAAAACCAGTCTCATTTGAAATAACTTTTCTGAAGCCCCCTCCAACCGACAATTGTGCGTTTAATTTCCAACAGGGACTATCAGTCCTATATGTACTGAAGCAAAGTATCTGGAAAACTCGCACAGGGAACAGTTTAAACTTAGGATGCTTAAATCTCGTTGATTAAAGGTATGCTAAACATATAACGTTATACACAACACCTTAGCAATGTTGTGCTTTTCGATATGAAATGTCATTCAGGTATCGTTTTCTATGTTTCTTCAAAATCAGCTCAAGTTTAATTTTCTTTTACAAAACAGCCTGACTTTATACAGCACGAGGAAGCAAACAGTCTCCATGTCAAAAGAGCTAAGACAGCTAAATTATTAGCCTTACTGTAGGGAGACGACACAAAATAAGGCCTGTTTACAAGTGTCACGTGTTAGCATTGATGTGACTAGACGAAAACCAAAGCGTATGTTATCGTAGTACAGGGAAGCTCCCCAGGTGGCGACACCGCGGTCAGAGGTTAGCTGCCCTCTGTAAGAAAAAAAAGTTATAATAATAATAATAATAATAATAACAAAAGAAGTAGCGTCTTTGATCAGCAATTTAAACGTCGTCAGTCCCGGGTTCTAAATCAGCCACTTCTTAAATTTTTATTAATAATCAGCACTGACGTCGAAGATCTCTGGCATAAGAAGTCATCCCATTCTGCCAATTGCCTTGTCAAAGAGGGCGGAGGAGCGGACAGAGGTTCTCTCTTGCCTTTGGCGTGGGAAACTGCCCCTAAAGCAGAAAGAATCAGCACTGATCAACGGAATGAGGATGGAGAAGGCAATGAGAACCACTGGATACGCCCATTCGGATCTCCGGAAGAGGAATGTCAAGGGAAAGATAATCATGAGAAAAAGAATGAGCAACCAACGAAAATATAAAGTTCCACCAGTCGAAGCGAGGATGTCAGAAGTGTGAATGTGGTAAGGAACTAGAAAATCTGAAAAGGCTCAATCTAGATGTAGTAAGGGTCAGTGAAGTGAAATGGAAAGAAGACAAGGATTTCTGGTCAGGTGACTATAGGATAATATCAACAGCAGCGGAAAGTAGTATAATTGGAGTAGGATTCGTTATGAATAGGTTAAGATGCAGAATAATTGAGATTTGTGGCATACCATCAGACGGATCATGCAGAGTAATATTAGACATATAAAGGGCAGATAAACTGTGTGACTACGGCAAAATTAGCTCTGCAATTCAGCATTTACATTTCGGAGAAGAATAGTTCCAGACGAAAGGAAATGAAACAGTTCAGTGATTGTGTTGTTATTATTTGACTCGGAAGCAAACTAACACCAACATCGATTCTTCGGTCATACCTACCGACATCGCAAACTGAAGGTGAAGACATAGAGAAGGTATATGAGAATACTGGAAGGGTAATACTGTACGCAAAGGGAGATGAAAAACTAATAGTTACGGGGGACTGGAGTAGAAGGAAAAGTTAAAGAGCAATACGGGCTTGGAACAAGGAATGACACAGAAGAAAGACTAATTGAGTTCTGTAATAAATTTCAACTAGTAATAGTGAATACTCTGTTCAAGAATCACAAGAGAAAGAGCTAAACTTGAAAAAAACGCCTGGTGATCCGGGAAGATTTCAGTTCGATTACATGATGGTCAGACAGAGATTCCGAAATCACATACTGGATTGTAAGGCACACCCAGGAGAAGATACAGACTCAGATAGCAATGTAGTAGTGATGAAGAGTAGGCTTGTGGCGTCGCAACTTGTGCGCGATCACCCATTTGTCTATTAAAAGCTTTACTTCAGGATGTATGTGGGCTGCAATTAAGCCGGTAGAGTATTATACGGTCAGTAACGGACGAGTTGTGTCCTGTAGACTGACGTCACGACCATCTGTTGCAGCTGCGCGTGTGAAAGCAGTGCAGTAGTGCTAGCAGGCCATTTACATTATATGAAACTAAAAATATTAATAAAGGAATAACCTGAGGAACGTCAAATTTGATGTACATCCTACTTTTGTGAAAACAAACAATATGTCAAAGTCTGAGATCAAGAATAGTTGTATTTTTGGAAAGTTAGTAAAATTCCATAAAAAAACGTAATTTTCCGACAGTCAAGCATTTAAATAAATACAGTGATATAAAAGTTCACCTTCAGTGCCTATGTACGATGATCTGATAACACTTTCAGTGTTCATATATAAATTTGGAAAGTTTTTAGTTGATGAAAACCTCTGTGACTTTTCTATAATAATAATTTAAGGAATTCTAAGTAAATATGTTTATTGTGTGTTAGGGTGCATGTAAATGAGAATTCTTGCGTGGGAGCACGTGGGACGTTCGGAATTATAAAAAATCATTCATGTAATTCTCTACAGGAACTGGCAAGTGTTCCAACTCTATAACGTGCGAACGAATCCACTAGTGGTTCCCCTACTAGTGAATGTCGGATGTGCAAGTATGTATGCTTATGTACAAGAGAGCCAGAACATTCGCGACTACATAATAAATTTCCAGAGGTAGAGTAAAGCTTATAGTTCATTTTGTTTTGTTTATTTAATTAGAGAGTTTTGTGTTACTTAATTTGATGATGTCAATGAGCCTAGAGATGTGGTTGGTGCTTGCTAGATTTTGGCGCGAGCCGCGCCGTAGAAGTGAGTTCTCATTGGTCGTTAGTGCTGACAGCCAATGAAAAGCTAGACGGTTGGACGCCTAGCGAGGGGATAGAGTTTTGAGTGTGCGAGAGTGAGAGGAGAGCCGCGAGCTAGCTTTGATTCGAGGCGTTTATGCTGGATGTCACTTTTCGCATTATGTGTAAGATGAAGTCTTGGGACGACTTCCTCGTTATGGTCCAGTGTTAATGGTATCTGGTAGTGACCAGAAACTGTTTATGAATACTTTAGAGTGTTATGATAATTCGTTCTGACGAAAATCGCGGGTGAATTTTGAATTATATAGCGTGGCCCTACTGAGTATATTCTTCCTGAGTATTTTTTGGCGAGCATAATCTTTTACTAAAGACAACCACTGAATATCGTGTGCAGAAGTAATTGGCCGATCATAGAATGTGTTACAAGTAATTGGTTTAGGAATTTTGGAAGGTAAAAGTTCTGGCTGTTTTAAGTATGGTGATAACTGTCAGCAGAAACTTTAGTAAGTATCGTAAATGTGGGCTGATGATCTTGCTTAACGGCAATAAAGATCTATTGTAGGTTTAAACTTGAACTTCATGTTGAAAGTATGAGTGACATTCCCTTTTAGAATCATTTCTTTAAAGTACATAGAAAATTTTCAGCAAATTTTACTTATAGCGGCCTCCGGCGTGTAGCTATGAGGTTACCGTGTCCTCAACATTGCTTTTCTGTGATCTCGTAAGTAGCTGCAGTCAGGAGTTTACGTGCGAAGATCTACCGCTGTAAAGAGGTAGGTGAACAAAAAATTATAAAAGATATTGCACTGCAGCAGCAACGTATAATCCACCGCAATTGGTGCATCGCAAGCACGCACGTAAAAACTCCGTCGAAGGTTAAAGTTTAAGAGATTAGTTAGCAAGAATCAATACGCAAAGAAGTGGGGTACTAAAGTACTAAGGAATGACAAGATACAATTGAAGTTCCCTAAGGCTGTAGATACAGCAGTAATGAATAGTGCAATACGCAGTACAGTTGGCGAGGAATGGACACCTTTAAAAACGGTAATCACAGAAGTTGGAAAGGAAAACAGAGGTCCAAAAAAGGTAACTACGAAGAAACCATGGGTAACAGAAGAAGAAATTAACTTGATTGATGAAAGGAGGAAATACAAACATGTTCCGGGTAACTCGGAATACAGAAATACAACTCGTTGAGGAATTCAATAAATTGGAACTGAAGGGAAGCTAAGACGAAAAATGTGAAGACATCGAAAAAGAAATGATTGTCGGAAAGACAGACTCAGTATACAGGAAACCTTTTGTAACATTAAAAGCACGGGTGATAACATTAAGAGTGCAACGGGAATTTCACTGTTAAATGCAGAGGAGAGAGCGAATAGGTGGAAAGAATCCATTGAAAGTCTCTACGACGGGGTTAAAATGGTTCAAATGGCTCTGAGCACTATGGGACTTAACATCTGTGGTCATCAGTCCCCTAGAACGTAGAACTACTTTTACCTAACTAACCTAAGGACATCACACACATCCATGCCCGAGGCAGGATTCGAACCTTAGCAGTCACGCGGTTCCAGACTGTAGCGCCTAGAACCGCATGGCCACACCGGCCAGCCTACAAGGGGGAATGTTTGTCTGATGAGGTAGAAGAAGAAACAGAACTCGATTTAGAAGACATAGGGATTCCAGTATTAGAATCAGAATTTAAAAGAGCTTTTGAGGACTTAAGGTCAAATAAGACAGAAGGAATCGATAACATTCCATCAGACTTTCTAAAATCATTGGGGGAAGTGGCAATAAAACGACTATTCACGTTGGTGTGTAGAACGTATGAGTCTGGCGACATACCAACTGACTTTCGGAAAAGCATCATCTACACACTTCAGAAGATGGCAGGGGCTGACAAGTGTGAGAATTATCGCTCAGTCAGCTTCACAGCTCATGCATCCAAGTTGCTTACAAGATTAATATTCAGAAGAACGGAAAAGAAAATTGAGGATGCGCTAGATGACGATCATATTGTCTCTAGGAAAAGTAAAGGCACGAGAGAGGCAATTCTGACGCTGCGGTTGACAATGGAAGCAAGACTAATAAAAAATCAAGACATATTCATAGGATTTGTCGACCTGGAAAAACCGTTCGACAGTGCAAAAATGAGCAAGATGCTCGAAATTTTAAAAAAAGTTGGGGCACACAATAGGGAGACACGGGTCATACACAATTTGTACAACAGCCAACAGGAAATACTGTAATAAGAGTGGACGACCAAGAACGAAGTGCTCGGATTAAAAAGGGTGTAAGACATCTAGTCCTTCGCCACTACTGTTCAATCTGTACATCGAATAATGATGGAAATAAAAGTTCAAGAGTGGAATTAAAACTCAGTGTGAATAGATATCAATGGTATGATTCGTTGATGACATTGCTATCCTGAATGAAAGTGAAGAAGAATTTCAAGATCTGCTGAAATGGAATAAACAGTCTGAGTACAAAATATAGATTGAGAGTAAGTCGAAAGTAATGAGAGGTAACAGAAATGAGACCAGGGGAAACTTAACATGAAGAGCAATGGTCGCGAAGATGAAGTTACAGAGCTCCACTATCTATGCAATAAAATAACCAGTGATGGACGGAGCAAGGAGTACATCAGACTAGCAGTGGACTAAAGCGCATCCCTGGCCAAAAGAACTCAGCTAGTTTCAAACATAGGCCTTCATTTGAGAAAGAAATTTCTGAGAACGTGCGTTTGAAGCACAGCATTGTATAGTAGTGAAACGTAGACTGTGGGGAAACTGATACAGAAGAGAATAGAAGCGTTTGAGATAAAGTGCTATAGACGAATGTTGAAAATTCGGTGGACTGAGAAAGTAAGGAGGTGGTTCTTCGCAGAATCGGAGAGGAAAGGTATATCTGGAAAACACAGACCAGGAGAAGGGAAAAGATAATAGGACATGTGTTGAGACGTCAGGGAATTACTTCAGTGGTACTAGAGGGAGCGGTAGAGGGCAAAAACTGTAGTGGGAGACAGAGATTGAGGACGTACGCTGCAAGTGGTACTCTTGGATGAAGAGGTTGATTCGGGAGAGTGTGCCGTTCGCTGTGTTATTGAGTGGTTTGATATTTAACTAATTTGTAAATGATAATGATAATCTTATTTTATTACATTGAGTAATTACTAAATCAAATTTCTCTCGGGTAAAGATTTGGTCAAGTTCCTAAAGAACTCCTAGTTGTGTTAAAGTGTTGTCTGTAAGTTGTGTAAGTGTCACTAAATCACAGTTAATACAGCAGGTCCTATACAACTATTGATTATGATGGAAATAGTTATCTTCAGCAAAATGATCATTAAAACCACCGAATATCAGCCGCCCACAACACTGACGTATGTTGCCTGAAACAACATTTCTTCGGAACTTGTGCGTAATTAATTTCGGCTCCATACATCAACTAGAAAAGTTGGTTATAACCAACGTGCTATGAGCACTGTTTTTAAAGAACCAATCTGATTCGAATAAATTTCATTAAAATGAGTTCGAGATCACCGGTGCACATTTATTTTTACACATTTGTATTACCTCTTCATTTATGTATGCAGAGTTGCGTAATTTGAATTTGCCGTAGAGATAATTTGTAACATGGCGGCATACAATTAATAGAGACTTTCTATTGTTAAAGCAAATAAGTAAATATTTGAAATACTTATTGAACTCTATAAACTCTACTTTCGTATTGTGCACTATTTAGACGTCATCAAGCAAACATTTGATTTGTTTCTAAGGAAAACACAGACAAAAACGCGTTACAAATCGCTATCATCAATGGCTGCGCTACTTGCAGCGGAAAGAAATAATTAACACAGATAACGCTTACTAAGAGAGGAATTAAAGTTACAAATAATTATTCACTCATATTTATAATAATAATGAAATTTATTCTCAAGTAATAATTAACAAATAATTACAATTTCTTAACAGACCTCAGTTCGATACGCATCCGCAACCTACAAACCCAACCAACAAAAGGTAAAAACAAAGGAAGACAAACGCAGATCATAAAAGGAATTTACAATTATCATTGTCTTTATATGATACACATCAATATGTCCGATTACATAATAGAATATTATATAAATAATTAATATTTATCATCGTTTTTACTATTTTTTTGTATGTCGAATAGATAATGTGTATAACTGTTACAGGCATAATTTCCTCTCGGCGCATTATAGCTAAAATTTATCTCGTGGACGTTAGAAGAGGAATTCTTGGTGGGCCGCATCGAACCACTCAGAAGACGATGATTCAAAAGAAAGATAAGTGAGTTCTTTTTCATTACTGTTACTGGCTTGTGGGGTGTAAGCATTACTGTAAACCATCACAAGATAGGCTTTTGTCTGTTGCTCGTCTATGGCTATTGCTAATAATCTTGTGTACTGCCTAAAGTGTTCATATTTTATGTACAAATTGCGACTACCTACATCGTTGGGTACTTAAGCATTATACATGCGCCTGATGCATTCTTTCCTGGGTTTAATTTTATGCGCATTTGACTCCTCATTTCAGTAGATTGTTATTTGCCCATAGCCCGGTAAGTCTTAAATTTGGTATTTCATGCTGTAAGAGCTAGTACACTCTTTTGTTACAACCCCCCCCCCCCCCCGACTTGCACACACACACACACACACACACACACACACACACACACACACACATACCGTACACGCAATCTGGGACCTGTAAATTTTATGTTGTGTGTTGTAGGATTAAATAATTTTTATGTTCTTTGTTGTTTTAGAATTTTTGTGTTTGTCCATTATATTTCTACTGGGTTTTTCAGTTTCCCTAGATGGTCTCAAGATGTCTTTCAATTCCGGCGAAACACGTCGCAAATGAAGAACTAACAGATCCATCATTACTGCGATCACAACTGAATTCTATAAAAATACTACATTTGCTGTACCAGAGCCACAGAATTTGAGAATGTACTGGAATGACTTTTTTAAAACTTTTTGTATCCTTGAAATGAAATATTAGCATTAAATTATGCTTTTCTGATTCCATTCGCAGACGTGTGAGCTGTGTACTGTGTTTCAGCCTGTGTTCTGAGATGTGTTTGTTTTGGAGAACGGTAACATTTCTCTTTCAAGTTTGTTTTCGTCAGGAACACTGTGCTCCCCGCCCCAATAAATGATTTATAAGGTACGAGGAAGGGCAGCCTTGATCGTCAATATTAAAACTGTCTGTCCAGATCGTATAAGGTAGGTCAGCGTTGGCCGTAATTTTGATGGTTTATTGAGAGAAAAATCGATTTTCAACCACATAGTGATCATCTTCAGTGCTCCTGTATACAAATTAAACTCATAGCCACTGGTTTGAAGTTATTACCAGTAACCAAAGCTATGTAACAATCAGAATAACCATCTGTGCAGTTGTATCGAAATCATAATGACACATCCTAAGTAAAATCATTCATGGTCCCACATTGATACCACCGATGAGAAAGAGTTGAACAGTTTGTCTGTTTGTCATTTTTAATGCCACATTGACACTACATATAAGAAACAGTTAAACCGTTTATTTGTTTGTCATCTTTATTGACAATTTGGTACCACATGCGATTTTATTTTCAATAAATCATCATGACTTGGATATTGTTGCTCCTGAATATAGCTAAACGGTAGCTGAAATCGATCTGCAATAAAAAGATGAAAAAAGTTACTGTTGATACTGCCCCTCCTCCTACCTCGAATTTATCTTTAACCCCTCGTTGATGTAATTAAAAATCTTGGTAATAAATAAAAGGTTCCAGTTTTTATATACTGATCTATTTAATCTGGTACCACCAAAGAGGTTTCATACTAAAACACCTGTTTATGCCTCAATGGAATGTTAAAATTAAAAGTAAAGGTTATTCACAGAGTTGACACAGTTATGGGATATCGAGAGGCACATATACAGAAGGCGGTATTATCGAGTACACAAGGTATAAAAGGCCAGCGCATTGGCCGATCCGTCATTTGTAGACATGTGAAAAGGATTCCGACTTGATTATGCCCGACGACGGGAATTAACAGAGCCTGAACCCCGATTATGGCAGCAGACGACCAATGCTAATTCCTCTGGCAACATCACAATATCGCCTACAGCGCCTCTGCTGCGATTGTGGCCACATCGGAGGGACTCTAGACGACTTGATTTCAGTTATGAGAAGATGGTAGCGTTCGAGAGCGGCGGAGACCGCACGAATCTAACAACCCAAGTAGTGAACAAGGCACTGTGCAACCTGTTTGTGTCTCCGTAATGGTATGGGCTGTGTTTACGTAGAACAGACTGGGTCCTCTGGTCCAGCAGAACCGGTCATGGACTGGAAATGGTTATGTTCGACAACTTGGAGACACCTGAAGCCATTCATTGACTGCATGTTCCCTATCAGCGTTAGGAGTCACCTGGCCGAAACTGTTCACGATTGGCTTAAAGAATATTCCGGACAGTTCGAGCGAATGATTTGGTCATCCAAACGTCCCGACATGAATTCCATCGAACATTTACGGGACACAGCGGAAAGGTCATTTCGTGAGCAACATTCTGCACTGGCAACACTTCTGCAAATAAATGCGGCTATAGAGGCATTATGGCTCATTATTTCAGCACGGTACGTGCAACGACTTGTTGAGTCTGTGTCGAGTTTCTGCACTACGCCGGGAGAAAGGACGTCCGATACTAAATTAGGAGGTATCCCATTGAAACGTCCCCTTATAAAAATTATACATGACTGTGTTTAAACTGACACACAGTATTTTTTGCGCAATGCAATCTGACTTTCAAAAACCCCTACAAGAGAATGGCCCTGACTAACATTAACCTATACCTTGCACAAATCATTTACCTCACCAAAAATCTTGGTTACTCGAACTACTGCAATACAGCGAGCGCGACTACTGCCAGCTAAATAAAAGATTCAAACTACGGAAGGCACTAACTACTGATAGGTATAATTAGCAAATAAAAGATTTTAATAGAGAACAAACAATGTATTTACCTTAATAGTGTTCAAAAGTCATAACGTATATAGCAGTTCATGACATCCAGTCTTACAAATTTCAAAACTCCGCCATCTCTCTCCCCACATCCACCACTGCTGGCGGCTCACTTCCAACTACGCAACGCTACGCGCTGTTAACATCCAGCTGCCCAACACTGTAATGGCAGACAACAATGCAAACTAGCCACAGACTGCACACAGCACAACCAGTGATTTTCATACAGAGCGCTACGTGGAGTTACCAATAAGAAAACCCAAACAGCCTACTTACATAGCCCCCATGCTCCCCACAAAAAAATTTACAAATTGTTTTGGGGATTGGTCAATACATATTTGTTAAAAAATTTTCACAATTACTATAACAATGAAATCAAATGCAAATACTTATTAATACAATGTTGGTCAAATGCTAAAATTTTCTCACTGCCCATAAAGACAGTCCTGACCATTCATCACAGTAAAATAGCAGCGTTTTTCTCAAAGTCTGAGCAGTAAAAGAAAATGCACTCGGTAGTAGTGGATTTTTTGCAGTCTTGAGGTAGTGTTGTCCTTCCAACGGAAAGACAGTTCTGACTCTTGACATGCAGACAGCTAATGGGCCACAACAGAGCAAACCCACAGCAGAGTCAGTCGAAGTTTTGAAGAATATTGGTAGGTAGGTCGTCATAGAGTAGACCCACTGTGGTCCTGGTAGAGATTATGGTATTGGTGGGCCACCAGAGTTGCACACCTATTGCAGTCCTTGTAGGAATAATGGTATTGGTCGATCATCAAAGATGCAGACCCACTGTAGTCCTTGCAGAGACGGCCAGTAGCCATCTGTTGATACTGTGCAGGTGCACAATCACCATAGAAGAGTCTTGCAGACAATATAGCAAGTCCATAAACTACCACTTGTGCACTCACAAAGTTTTTGGAATTGTCCATAGAACCAGCAATGCTGTTATCCAGTCCCTTTCTGAATAATTAAAACACGTGCAAACACTAACAGTATCTACTTCTCACATTTTGTCCATATACTATGACCAATAGAACCGCGTGCAGTGAAATATAACTTACATGTTACTTAATTTGATAAACTGGTATCAATTACAATTTTATAACGTAAGAATGTAGCCGTGGTCTAGGGGTAGCGTCTTTGATTTATAATCAAAACGTCTTCGGTCCTGGGTTCGATCCCCGCCACTGCCTAAACTTTGATAAATAGTTAGCATTGGCGGCCGAAGACTTTCGGCATAAGAAGTCAGCCTCATACTGCCAACGGCATTGTCAAAGAGGGCGGAGGAGCGGATAGAGGTTCAGGACAATCTCTTGTCCTAGGGGTGACAAATTGTCCCTAAAAGCGGAAGAATCAGCAATGATCAACGACATGAGGATGCAGAAGACAATGGAAACCACTGCATAAAATACACGTAACGTGAATCCACAGGACATGTGGCCTGTAGTTGAAGAAGTGTCATGATGATCTCTCCATTGGCAAAAGATTCCGGAATAGTCCCCCATTCGGATCTCCGGGAGGGGACTGACAAAGGGGACGTTTCCACGAGAAAAAGATTGAATAATCAACGAAAGGATAATGTTCTACAAGTCGGGGCGTGGAATGTCAGAAGCTTGAACGTGGTAGGGAAACTAGAAAATCTGAAAAGGGGAATTCAAAGGCTCAATCTAGATATAGTGGGGGTCAGTGAAGTGAAGTGGAAGGAAGACAAGGATTTCTGGTCAGATGAGTATCGGGTAAAATCAATAGCAGCTGAAAATGGTATAACAGGTGCAGGATTCGTTATGAATAGGAAGATAGGGCAGAAGGTCTGTTACTGTGAACAGTTCAGGGACCGGGTTATTGTAATCAGAATCGACAGCAGACCAACACCGACAACGATAGTTCAGGTGTACATGCCGACGTCGCAAGCTGAAGATGAACAGATAGAGAAAGTGTATGAGGATATTGAAAGGGTAATGTAGTACGTAAAGGGGGACGAAAATGGGCGACTGGAATGCGGTTGTAGGACAAGGAGTAGAAGAAAAGGTTATAGGAGAATATGGGCTTGAGACAAGGAATGAAAGAGGAGAAAGACTAATTGAGTTCTGTAAGACGTTTCAGCTAGTAATAGCGAATATCCTGTTTAAGAATCACAAGAGGAGGAGGTACACTTGGAAAAGACCGGGAAATACGGAAGATTTCAATTAGATTACATCATGGTCAGACAAAGATTCCGAAATCAGATACTGGATTGTAAGCCGTACCCAGGAGCAGATATAGACTCATATCACAATATAGTAGTGATGAAGAGTAGGCTGAAGTTCAAGACATTAGTCAGGAAGAATTAATTCGCAAAGAAGTGGGATACGGAAGTTCTAAGGAATGACGAGATACGTTTGAAGTTCTCTAACGCTATAGATACAGCAATAAGGAATAGCGCAGTAGGCAGCACAGTTGAAGAGAAATGGACATCTCTAAAAAGGGCCATCACAGAAGTTGGGAAGGAAAACATAGGTACAAAGAAGGTAGCTGCGAAGAAACCATGGGTAACAGAAGAAATACTTCAGTTGATTAATGAAAGGAGGAAGTACAAACATGTTCCGGTAAAATCAGGAATACAGAAATACAAATCGCTGAGGAATGAAATAAATAGGAGGTTCAGGGAAGCTAAGACGAAATGGCTGCAGGAAAAATGTGAAGACATCGAAAAAGGTATGATTGTCGGAAGGACAGACTCAGCATACAGGAAAGTCAAAGCAACCTTTGGTGACATTAAAAGCAACTGTGGTAACATTAAGAGTGCAACAGGAATTCCACTGTTAAATGCAGAGGATAGAGCAGATAGGTGGAAAGAATACATTGAAAGCCTCTATGAGGGTGAAGCTTTCTCTGATGTGAAGAAGAAACAGGAGTCGATTTAGAAGAGATAGGGGATGCAGTATTAGAATCGGAATTTAAAAGAGCTTTGGAGGACTTACGGTCAAATAAGGCAGAAGGGATAGATAACATTCCATCAGAATCACTATAATCATTAGGGGAAGTGGCAACAAAACGACTATTCACGTTGGTGTGTAGAATATATGAGTCCGGCGACATACCATCTGACTTTCGGAAAAGCATCATCCACACAATTCCGAAGATGGCAAGAGCTGACAGGTGCGAGAATTATCACACAATCACCTTAACAGCTCATGCATCGAAGCTGCTTACAAGAATAATATACAGAAGAATGGAAAAGAAAATTGAGAATGCGCTAGGTGACGATCAGATTGGCTTTAGGAAAAGTAAAGGAACGAGAGAGGCAATTCTGACGTTACGGCTAGTAATGGAAGCAAGGATAAAGCGAAATCAAGACACGTTCATATTATTTATCGACCTGGAAAAAACGTTCGACAATATAAAATGGTGCAAGCTGTTCGAGATTCTGCAAAAAGTAGGGGTAAGCTATAGGGAGAGACGGGTCATATACAATATGCACAACAACCAAGAGCGAATAATAACAGTGCTCGATCAAGAACGAAGTGCTCGTGTTAAGAAGGGTGTAAGACAAGGCTGTAGCCTTTCGCCCCTACTCTTCAATCTGTACATCGAGGAACAAAGATGGAAATAAAAGAAAGGTTCAGGAGTGGAATTAAAATACAAGGTGAAAGGATATCAATGATTCGATTCGCTGATGACATTGCTATCCTGAGTGAAAGTGAAGAAGAATTAAATGATGTGCTGTACGGAATGAACAGTCTAATGAGTACACAGTATGGTTTGAGAGTAAATCGGAGAAAGACGAAGGTAATGAGAAGTAGTAGAAATGAGAACAGCGAGAAACTTAACATCAGGATTGATGGTCACGAAGTCAATGAAGTTAAGGAATTCTGCTACCTAGGCAGTAAAATAACCAATGACGGACGGAGCAAGGAGGACATCAAAAGCAGACTCGCTATGGCAAAAAAGGCACTTCTGGCCAAGAGAAGTCTACTGATATCAAATACCGGCCTTAATTTAAGGAAGAAATTTCTGATAATGTACGTCTGGAGTACAGCATTGTATGGTAGTGAAACATGGACTGTGGGAAAACCGGAACAGAAGAGAATCGAAGAATTTGAGATGTGGTGCTATAGACGAATGTTGAAAATTAGGTGGACTGATAAGGTAAGGAATGAGGAGGTTCTACGCAGAATCGGAGAGGAAAGGAATATGTGGAAAACACTGATAAGGAGAAGGGGCAGGATGATAGGACAGCTGCTAAGACATGAGGGAATGCCTTCCACGGTACTAGAGGGAGCTGTAGAGGGCAAAAACTGTAGAGGAAGACAGAGATTAGAATACGTCAAGCAAATAGTTGAGGAGGTAGGTTGCAAATGCTACTCTGAGATTAAGAGGTTAGCACAGGAAAGGAATTCGTGGCGGGCCGCATCAAACCAGTCAGTAGACTGATGACCGAAAAAAAGGGGGTCTCGATCGCACTAATAGGGGAAGAAACAGAGGACAGAGTTACTGAAGAAATGGGCTTTGTAGAAAGAATTAGAGAGGAGTTGGGCTAATTTAGTTCCAGAATAAATTTCTGCTGGTAAAAGCGAAATCCCGGTTGAAAAGTCACAATAGCGGATGGGATACTTGAAAAATGACAGAGACACTGGAAGATCCAAGCTGAAGTGCCTTACAATACAGCAGAAATCTTGAAAGCACATACTGGATTTGAAGGTGCACCCACTAGCAGTTATAGTCTCATCCCAGACTTAGTTGCTTACTAATGACGATGAGTAGTTTAAGAGAATTCGTAGAAATCAGTGTGGAAAGAAGGTTACTGAACTATTGAGGAATGATGAAATGCTTCTACAGTTCTGCTGCTATTAAGAATATTAAAGCTGGCAGTTCAGTGGAAGAGGAATGGGCAAATTTAAAGGGGCAACAATAGAAGTTGGACCATTAAAACATAGGCCCGAGGAAGGTAACGACGAAAAAACTTCGGGCAATTGAAGAAATATCTCAACTTATCTGCGAAAGAAGTAAGTACAAATATTCAGGGACAGACAAAAATACATCAGTATAAGTCACTTAGGGATGAAATAGGCCGAGAGTGTAGGAAATCTAGTTCCACTGTTCAGGTTGATATGCACAATTATTTAAGTTTTAGGCATACTGTCAGACTGATCATTCACAGTGTATTAAAGATATAAAGAGCAATTACATTGTGGGATTGCAGCATACTTAGCTCCATAGTTCACGCGTTTACGTTTCGGAGAAGCAGAATACTAGATGAATGGAAATGAATAATGAAGATATGATACATAACGATCAGTTTGGTTGTAGGAAAGATTAAATGCACTAGTGGAGCAGTTCTGACGTTGCACATTATAATGGAAGCAAGACCTACCCAAAACCAAAACACTTTCATTCGATTTGTTGACCTAGAAGGATGATGCTTTCGATAGTTTAAAATTGTGCATTATTATCGAAATTCCCAGAAATTCCCAGAAAAATATACACTGACGGAGGAAACGCAAGAACAAGAATGATATGTACGATATAGACGAAAGTTAATAGGCATGTTCGTACATCTAGAAAATGATGTCCATTCTACTGTAATTTCGGGCTAATAGATAAGAATGGTACTAGTAGCGCCGGTGTGAGGATGCAGATCAGGTTTGCATTGAATACACGCTGTAACGGTCGCGAGCGTTAGTTCCCTTTCATATTGGACGTGTTGAGTCTGGTGAATTGACGTTAGTGAAGAATGGTCTCAGGTGACAAAGATTACCACCACATCACTGAGATTGAGAGAGGTCGTGTAACAGGGCTATGAGATGCTGGATGTTCCTTCTCTGTTACTGCAGAAAGACGTGGCAGGAATGTAGCCACTGTAAATCAGTGCTGACAGCGGTTGTCGCAACACGTACAGTAGCAAGAAGGCTGGGCTCTAGACGGCCATGTGGCACGTCCGAGAGTAAGGACCATCGTTCTCGGCTTATCGCTGTGGCTTCTCGTACTGCATCTGCAGCAGCAATTGGAGCAGAGCTTGGCACAACAGTGACACTACTAACTGTTGCAAATTGGTTACTTCAGAGGACAGCTCTGAGTCAGACGCCCTGTACCGTGCATTCCACTGATCCCGAACCACCGCCACTTGCTATTTCTGTGGTACCAAGCGAGTGCTCAATGGAAGGCAGGACGGAGGTCAATTGTCTTTTCTGACGAAAGCTGGTTCTGCCTCGAAGCCAGTGATGGCCGTGTGTTGGTTAGAGAAAGGTCAGTTGAGGGCTTGCAACCAGCGTGCCTGCGTGCTACACACTCTAGATCTACGCCTGAGGCTGTGGTCTGGGGTGCGATTTCGTATGACAGCAGGCGCACTCTCGTGGTTCTCTCATGCACATCGACTGCCACGCTGTATGACAATCTGGTGATTTGACCTGTTGTGCAGCCATTCGTGAACTGCATTGCAGCGCTACTTTCCAACACGATAACGCTTGCCTACGTACCACTGTGGTAATCCATCATGCTCTACGGAGTGTGCACATGTTGCCTTGGCCTGCTCAATCAGTAGATTTGTCTGCAGTCGAATATATATTGGGCATTATCTGGCTGTAGTTCCATCGTCATCCAGAAACATCATTAACCTTCCTTAACCGTATTGACTTACCAAGTGCAACAGGCATGGAACCGCATCCTACAAACCTGACGCCCAGAACCTATCCAACACAACGCATGCACTATTGCGTGCTTTATTCAAAATTCTGATTGTTACATCGGTTATTAATATACTAACATTCTACATCTTCAGTGACTTACATCGTGCTTAGATTAACCCGTGATCTTGCAGTGTTAATGACTTGAATATGTTCCTAGGCATATGTATTTCCGAAATTTCATCCCCCTACATGATTATTTTATGATGTTGTGATTCTTTTCCAAATGTGTGTATAGCGTATAGGGAAATTCTGGTAATGTACCATATGTACAATAAGAATGGAAGACCAAGAACGAAGTGCTAGGAAGAACGCAGCCTTCCGCCACTACTCTTCAGGCTGTAATATAATAAATCAAGAACGGGATTAAAATATAGGGTGAAAGGAAATCAGTGATAAGGTTCGCCGATGGAATTGATATCCTTATCGAAATTGAGGAAAACCTGCAAGATCCATTGTGTAGAATGAACAGTTTAATAAGCACACGCTGTGGATTAAAAGTAAATGAAAGAAAAACGGAAGTAATGAGGAGCAGCAGAAATGAGATTAGAAACTATCTTAAGATCAAAAGTGATGTGTTAACTTGGAAGCAAAATAATACATCACAGACGAGCAAGGAAAACACAAAATGCGGACTATTGATGATGGAGACTTTCATCCAGAACTGAAATTTCATAAGCCCTGTCGCCGGATACGAGAGCTTTTTCCTTGCTGTGTTACAAGAAAAGTAATTTAGCTAGTAATTAATAGTTTTTGCTGTTTTTTCTATGATACTTACGTGCATTAGTATCAGTTAGACGTATTAAATTTAAGATTTCAGTTTTTATTTGCGTCTGAATAATATAAGAGGAGTTTCTGTTTAGGACATTTCCACGTGTACGCAAACGTATGTTTACATTCTTAACTGACGTTAAATACGCAGGATGATCAATTAATTCAGTGCCCAGTCCTCAGTATTTGCGATTATTAATGTCATTTAGACTCGGTACATTGAAGGTAGCAATTTTTATACGTTCTATTAGCTTATTTTCCGCCTGTACGTAAAAGTTTGTTTACATTATAAATACGAGAGTTAATCAGTTTAAGTTAGTGTACAATACTCAGTATTCACGTTTATTAGTGTCATTTAGACTCGATACATTTAAGGTAGTAGTTTTTGTACGTTTTATTAGGAATAGTGATACTGACAGTGAATTCTAATCTCACTTGTATACGTTTGACTAGAGCAACCTGCGACCGTTAACAGTTAAGCAAACGTTAAATGCGTGGTAAATTAGTATTGCACTACAATATCTAAGTAAATCACTTTTAGAATACAACTGGTGAGCCCTTCTTACATACGTTTTTGTTTGTGGAAAGCTAAAATTCACCACGCCGTCTGCTTAAATTCCTTAGCTTATTGTTGGCTTTAGTGATCGTGTACTGTAAGCCCATCGGTTCCTACAAAGTAGAGTTCGTATTTGTGTTTTACATTCTGAACTCTTATTGTGAGCTAAGTGTTTTGTTTTTTACCTGCATCTGTTAGTGTACAATACTTAGTATTTACAGTTATTAGGGTCATTTAGGCTCGGTACATTTAAGATAGCAATTTTTTATAGTTTTATTAGGTAACATTCGTACGTACGTAAACGTTTGTTTAAATTACAAATACGAGGGCTAATCAGTAGGTGCAGCTTACCGTAGGTCACTGTTTAATACGTTAATAATATTCACTAAATCGCCCCTAGCAGTTTACTGTAGGTCATTGTCTTATTCTTTAGTATTCACTAAATAGCCCCTAGGAGGAAATTAAGCACGACATCTAGCTTCTACCATAAATTCTTATTTTCATTATTGAGGGTCCTTTGTGCCAACTGGAGTAGTATGACGACTGCACACTCTAACCTTTTATACTAGTAACACACCGGTTTGTAGTTGCAACACTTGTTTATCGATTACACATAGACATGAATTCATCAGCAGTAATCATGAATTAACAACATTTGCATATGAAGGCCTTATCCATAAATAGTATTTAAAAATGCACAAAATGAGTATAAAGAATTGCAGAGCACAGGAACAGCTTCAGATATATAATCATTTGAAAATGCTATAAAGGAATGAAACTTTTCGATTTAAAAGAAGCAGTAACTTAAAGTAACTTGCAAACAGCTGGTATTTCAGTCTTGGACAGCCATACTGCAATATGACCAAATCTTACATTACTTTAAATATGCAACTTAGGGATGGACTTAACTAAGGTACAACTTGCCCTTTGTGTGCTAGCTTGAGGTAAAAAGTCAATTTGATGAACAAGTGATAGACGTGAGCAAACGTTAATCTTTTACGAATCCACAAACACACAATCCAAAGGATGAATTTATACTCAACTTTGGGCAGTAGAAAATCTACTGCCTAAAGCAAGCCTCTCCTTGAATGGAATAGAGAAATCGCGGGTTAACGGGGTCAGGAGGGCGATGAGTTCACACCGCAACATCGCAGGGCGAGGTATACTCGCGTCGACCACTATAAACGTTTCTGAAAACAGGAAAACATGAACGGCAGACACACTATATAAGCAATATCTTAAAATAAACATATTACAAGCTAACCACGAACAGAGTTAAGGAGCTTAGTTTCCAGATACTAAGTTTCTGACGTGACAATCCATACACACAAGAAATTATTAAGAAACAACTACCACTAATTAGTAAAACTAGAAAATTCTAAATCTATAACTTAATTAAGAAATGACGTACAAGTGAACCAGCCATCTTCAGCGTGCCACTAAGCACCAAATCCGAACCTAAAAATGCGAGGCGCTATTTCTAGCCAGTTTAGTAACTTAATTTCATGGCCGTTCCAGAACGTAACTCGCCTCTGCACCACCGCAGTGAATGTTTTGAAGCCGACTAACACCAGTAACTGGAACAGTCAACAGTCCTTATGTACACAATAATATTCACTATATATAGAAGGGGGAACCCACCACGAAAGCTTGGCTACAGATTTTTTCTTCTTCATGTAAAATTCACACGCCATCCATCCACATAGCAGTCGAGATATTAGCAAATCCTGGTCACCACTGGCCAGCCGTGTCAATACAACTTTAATACTTTCCAGCAGCGACCCATACATCTTCGTTGCTCCAACTCAACTGATCCTCACGGCGTACGGCCGTGCCATGTGAAATGGTGTCGCCAACTTCTCACAACGACAACATCGAAAGCACGTCACGTCACGGACTGACTCGGCTTCAGCGCGGACTCACTCTCCTCGATTTCCGCACGCGCTCCGCCGTAATCAGCCTGCCTCAAAGACGCAAAAAGAACAAGGCACAGGGACAACAATCAAAGATGGAAGTAAGAATCGATATCGCCTGGCGCCAGAAACCCATCGGCTCACAGAGTGCATCTGTTAACCATGTGTGGCAGTAGGTTTCCTTAAGTTTTTTATAGTAAATCAGTTATTAGCTAGATGGGCAGGGACTGTGTCTGCTGTGTGCGGATGGAAGAGGAGTTGGCTAAAGTCCAAGCTCAGCTGGAAGCTTTGTTGGCCACAGTCAACAAGCTCCACAGTGCCACCTGCAGGCGCTCCAGAGTGCCTCCTTTAGGGCACAGCCTGTGCTGTACCAGATGCGCAGGTGGGGATGTCACAGCTCTCTGTCACTGAGCCGACTTCTGGTGTGACTGAACCGGGCTGCCCACTCTGATCTCAGTGTGGGTGGCGGACTGTGTCGAGGTCTCGAGGCTTCATAGGGGACACAGGCTCCTGCTAAATCCCATGCACTTTGCTAATAGATTCAGTGTGTGCTATCTGATTTTGGGCAGAGGCTGAGCCGGGTCAGAATGCGCCTTCTGCCAGGGTAGTGGCCGCTCCTTCAGCAAGGTCCGGACAGGGACGTGGGGGTAATGGTTTGTTAGTTATTATGTTAGGCGTGTCATGGGGCCCCTCAGGAACACAACGGCTAGGACGAGGAGAAGTCTAACGTTTAATCGCTGTGCTTACCGGGAGGCCTTGTCCAGGATGTGGAAGAGGCTCTTCCGACAGCTATCGAGCCTGCGGGGTGCAGATAGCTGCAGATTGTTGCAACTGTTGCACACGTCGGCACCAGCGATGCCTGTCGTCGGGGTTCCGAGGAAATCCTTGGATCTTTTCGACTGATGGCTAAATTTTTGAAGGCGACCTCGATCTCTCGAGGAGTGGAAGCCAAGCTGACGATCTGCAGCATCGTACCCAGGGTGGACTGGGATACTCTGGTTTGCAGTCGAGTGGAAAATCTAAACCAGATGCTAAGTCGACTACGTGACGAAAATAATTGTAGATTCCCTACACTATGGGGTGGAAGGATGTAGTACGCCCCTACCAGGGGTGCACCACTCACTAGAAGCAGCTGCAAGGGTAACACAGTACTTGTGGAGTGCACATGCTTGTTTTGCTTGTTTTTTTTTTTTTAGGTTAGGTTAGGTTCCTCCCCACGGAAACCTTTCGCCTGAAAAATTATCAGTTCTTGTCACTAATGTGGGTGTGACAACTGTAAAAATTGTTAGTTCTCCTCAACAGGTCATTCCAAAGTATTTAAATTTGCTTAATCTTATATTAGTAAATTTTCGAAGTGTCTGTAGCAAGTTCCCATAAACAGTAGCAATGTCAATATTGTATTAGGTACTGAAAGTTGGTTGAAGCTACACATAAAAAGCAGTGAAATTTTGAACTCGGATTTAACAATGGTTAGGGAGCATAGGACTGATGCTATGGGAGGTGGTGTGTTCATTGCAGTTGAAAGCTGTTTAAATGCAGTTGAGATCGATACCGAGTCGGACTGTGAAATAGTCTGGATAAAGCTGTCAATCAGACAAGGGTTGACCATTGCATTAGGATGTTTTTATAGACCACCAGCATCCGCAACAAACGTCGCAGAACGTTTCAGGCAAAGTCTTGAGTATATAAGAAATAAATATCCACATTATCCATTAGCTATAGGTGGAGACTTTAATGTGGTAGCCATTGACTGGGAAAATTATACGTTTATCACAGTGTGCAGAAGCAAAGTTTCATGTGAAGTTATTCTAGGGGCGCTTTCAACACACAACCTTGAGCAATTGGTTAGAAAACCAACTCGAGATGCAACATATTAGATATCTTGGCGACAAGCAGATCTCATCTTGTTGAGGAAGTTAATCTAGAAGAAGGTATTAGCGACCATAATGTCGTTGTGGCTTCTATGTCAGTGGAAGTCGCAAAAAAACCAAAGAAACAGCGTAGAGTTTTCTTGCTTTGGAAAGCAAATAAACATGTCACTAATCAATATCATCATAGTCAGCTCCAAGCATTCACTGTGGGACAGAAAGTTACTGAACATCTTTGGTTGGGTTAAAAGTATTGTCCACCACGTGCCAGAGAAGTATGTGTCTGACAAAAATATAGGGGAGGGAAAGGATCCACCTTGGTACAACAAACATATTAGGAAATTGCTAAGAAAGCAGATAACTTTGCACAGTCGTTTTAAACAAGGTCACTACCCCGCTGACAAACAGAAATTATGCGAAATGAAAGCAGCTGCCAGACGGACAATGAGAGATTCTTTCAACGAATTTGAAGGCAATATTTTATCTACAGATTATAAAAATAGCTCCAGAAACTTTTCATTGTACATAAAATCTGTGAACGCCACAAATAACTCAATGCGTTCTCTTGCTGACAATACGGGTAATGTAACTGATGGTGATAAACAGGTCGAAATTCAGAACCTAGCTTTCAAAAACTGCACCACCATTCCCCCTTTCAATTATCTAACACACTCAAGGATGGCTGATATAGAGTTTAGTGCATCTGGGATTGTGAAACAGTTACGATCCTTAGACGTCAGGAAGGCATCTGGTCCAGACGGTATCCCCGTAAGATTATATGTTGACTAGGCTACGAATATAGCACCATTCTTCTCCATCGTCTATCAAAGAACACTGGAACAGCGGTAAGTTCCACGGGACTGGAAGAAGGCCCAGGTTATAGGAATCTATAAAAAGGGTAGAAAATACTATGCACGTAATTACCGGCCAATTTCACTAACATTTATTTGTTGTAGAATCATAGAATAAATTCTGTGTTCAGACATAATGACCTTTCTAGACTCTGAGAAGTTCATCTGCAGAAACCAGCACGGTTTTAAGAAAAAGTGGTCACGCGAGACACAGCTGGTCCTCTTTGTGCATGATATACAACGGGCTCTAGATACCGACTCCCAGGCTGATGCCATATTTCTCGACTTTCAAAAGGCGTTCGACTCAGTTGCGCACTGTCTCTTGCTCCAAAAAGTGCGCGCTTACGGTCTATCCAATGACATACGCGGTTGGATAGAAAGTTTTCTAGCAGACAGGGAGCAGAATGTCGTCCTGGACGGGGTGACTTCAACAGAAACAACTTCAAGTGCGACCCAGGGCAGCGTAATGGGTCCGCTGCTTTTTACGATTTACATAAACGATTTGGTTGATGGTATAGACAGCGGCATTGGACTGTTTGCCGATGATGCTGTAGTCTACAGGAAAGTAGCAATCCACGAAAGTTGTGAACAAATCAGTGAGTATTAGCAGAAAATAAATGCATTGTGTAATGACTGGCAGTTATCTCTCAATACTAGTAAGTGTAACCTGCTGCGTATAACAAGGCGAATATCCCCATTAATGTATGAGTACAAAATAGATTCCCAGTCTTTGGAAGCGGTAACATTCGTCAAGTATCTGGGAGTGACTGTTCGAAATGATCTCAAATGGAATGATCATATTACACAAGTAACGGGTAAGGCGAACTCTAGATTGCGATTTATTGGTAGAATCCTGAAACGATGCAGTCCTCCAACAAAGGAAATAGCTTACAATACGTTAGTTCGTCCACTCTTAGAGTATTGTTCGTCTGTATGGGACCCTTGCCAGTTGGGTCTGATTCAAGAGATTGAGAAGGACCAAAGAAGAGTGGCAAGATTGGTGACACACTTGCAGATAGCCGGCACACTAAACGGAAGGGGCTGCTCACTAAATTCCGAAATTTGATCCTCACCGAGGATGTAGAGCACATATTACTACCACCAAATTTCAAATCGTGCAGTGATCACCATTGAAAGATAAGGGAAATTAGAGCTCGTACAGAGGCGTATAGATAGACGCTTTTCGCTGGAGGGATCCCTGAGTGGGAGAGAGGGATTGGGGATGGGGAAAAATATGACTTTAATGCGAATTTTGCCCTCCGCCACACACCGCTAGGTGTCTAGCAGAGTATGTATGTAGAAGCAGATGTAGATGCAATGGCTCAGCGATCTACAGGTTGTAAATATTTGTGGGAGCATCTCCTGGTGTTGTCAATACGGTAAAAAATATTTAACATTTAAAAAATATATATATAATTTTTTCTGCAGAATTTCAAACGGTTAAAGACTTTTCAAATAAAAACAGCAAAATTTAGAAAGCAGTCTGTTCCTGTAGCTGTTGTCAGTACAGTGTTGTTACGAATTAATTTTTAATTTTGACCAAATGTGTAACGTACAAGCACTTTCTGAAGACTGAAATAAATTTTAAAGTCTGTTCTGAAGAAAGATATGTGATGTTTGTATGTGGATGTAATTGTGAAACTGAGAGCCATATGCTGAGCGGTTCTATTTGACATAAGTAAATGCCCATCAGTACTGCAACATGACGGCAGCGTGCATGGAAGACGTACTGAAGACTAATGATGCACGGCAAATACACCTAGTCACATTGTTTTGTTAAGTTGATCTAGTGTATCGAAGTCAGTTGTAGCAAGGATTGACATATGACACTGGAATACACAAATATGCCATAGCCAGCTTAGTGAACTTCGGTAATATGTACATACAGGACGCTTGAGAACTTTTATATGTGTTAATGGGCTATATTAATGTTTTTCGTTAACGATGTAATTTTTCGCAAATTTCGGGAAATGAATGCACCTGTTAGAAACTAGTCACTATTTAGGAATATGTGTGCAACTGTAACAGGACAGTAAATAAGAAAACAAATAAAAACATAAAACTATAAAAAGTTATTTCACTTCTATTCTTACCGCCACAGTAGAAGTCATTGCAAGTAGACTGTTGTAACACATTCGTGTTGCCTGATGATGATAAGTGCGCTGGGAACTGGTTGCAAATGAGTGTCGAATTATCAGCAAGTCTTTGTGTTTCTTTAAAGTTTACAAGCTGAGGGGTACCTCACAAAGAAAGAATGTTTTTCGTTAACGATGTAATTTTTCGCAAATTTCGGGAAATGAATGCACCTGTTAGAAACTAGTCACTATTTAGGAATATGTGTGCAACTGTAACAGGACAGTAAATAAGAAAACAAATAAAAACATAAAACTATAAAAAGTTATTTCACTTCTATTCTTACCGCCACAGTAGAAGTCATTGCAAGTAGACTGTTGTAACACATTCGTGTTGCCTGATGATGATAAGTGCGCTGGGAACTGGTTGCAAATGAGTGTCGAATTATCAGCAAGTCTTTGTGTTTCTTTAAAGTTTACAAGCTGAGGGGTACCTCACAAAGAAAGAAATGGTGACTTAATGCGGGTAATTGCTGTATTCTTCGCCTAGATATGGCAACAATTTGATGTCTCATAATTAAACACTGTTCAGTCCAGATCTGAAACGAGAACGATGGATTAGAGAAAATGTGCAAGAAATAGTTCTGCAAGAAATAGTTCTGCCAAGTGTAAACGACAATGCCGCCAAGGCAGACAAGAAAAATCACAAATCAGCTTCGGTGCTTCTGTAACCGAAAACAGGAGATTTATTGGAGAGGATGCTCTACGAAAGTATTTCAGATAGAGCATTTTTCTTTTCTTAGGCAGGTGAAGCGAATCCGCCTCCGAACATCCTCAGACATCCGTCAGCCGCCGCTGTCTCTGGGGGGGGAGAACGGCGCAGTAATTCCTATTGTAACTCATATTTCGCGTCCCCCTATTTTCTGCTTTTCGCAAACTGAAATATTTAGTACTCGCGCGGGGCTCGCATCGCCTCCTCTTTTTCGCTGCCGGCGCGCTGAATTGTTAATAAGACAGCTCTGCGTGGCGTGGCGTGGCGTGCAGCTGTGCCTAGCGACGGGGGCCACGCGTCTCGCGGGGTTGCATACCCCGCCCCTCCACCACCCCATATGCGCCACCCCAACAAACGTCCGCATTTTTGCGCAGCCCTTCCCGCCCCGCGACCGGTGTGTTGTTTCGTCGCTAGGAGAGCCGGTCCCCCACGTGTTATTCGACGCGGCGCGCGGACACACTGTTGTTGTATATCTAAATGCAAATACGCCTCACAACGGGCTGTAACTCAAACGAATGGGAGCCCCGACGTGTCCCCGCACACTCGAAGCTACTCAATCATGGGACCCAATTCGGAATTCGAAATGAGTTTTCAATTAATTTTTAAATGAATTAGTTTTTCGGTGTTTGTTTGTTAGATTCGATACTGGCCAACAGCGTGCCAACCATAAGAAAGAGTTCCTCTACCGTTTCCTTTTATTTTACTTTTTTGCAGTTTACTGATCGATTATGTTACTATAACTTTCAGTACCAGTCTATTACTGTAACTGAATACGATAATAACAAGTTTGTGCCTTTCTATAATTTAAAGGGCTTGAGCTACTACATATAGTTACGTACTGTAGTCAATTAATGCATCACCCTTTAGTATAAATTTATCAGAAAATCTCATTTTGTGTACAAGAAGAGAACGTTCTGTTGTGGTGCGAGTTGGAAATATTCCAGTGCCAGCAAGTTGTATTTCCTACATCTTTAAGTAAAAACATATATAGTTACATCATTTAGTTGTTATTAAAAAATAATACGAGGTGCATTCAATAAGTAACGCAACACCTTTTATCTCACCTAATTTTGTTTGAAAAAACTCAGAATTTTTTTTACGTTTATCGTGGAATATTCAACCCTTACAGTTTCATGACGTTCCCACAGGTGGCAGTGCTATACGACCGTGCGGAATGGTGTTCGTAAAAGAGGTGCGTTCCAAACAGGCAGCTATCATTAACAAGGGGAGGCCACGACGTCTGGAACGCGTATTTAATTGAAACTTCGTACAATCATAGTACTCCATTAGGACAACAAAATATGTAAGCAGTAGCGCGTACTTCTCAAGCGTTACTGAGAAAATGGCAAAATAATTTCGGTCCTCAAACATATACCTGTGCGTGGCGGTTTCTGCAATGAAGCGGCGGCAGGCGAGTGGGTAGCGTTCAAGCCCAGAATCTCTGGATGGAGTCCCGTTTGTCAGTTTTTTTTTAATTTCTAACATAGTCAATTTCTTTACTATTTATATTTCAATTGATATAATGGGAAAATACGTGTAAACGGATGAACTTTTATTAAATTTACAATGTTATTTGACAACCTACAAATTTTTATTGTCACAAATAATATAGTATTTATAACTATCGACTAGTACACAACCAAACGCATAAAGTGATACTGGAAATGTATGCTTGTCCGTGCCTTCAAAACTGTTCGTAATGAATTGAAAAAGAACGAGAAATTGCTTCTCGTGAAGACGCTAATAAAATACACTCGATCTGTATGATGAATTATCAGCGCCGATATTTAATGAAATGCTGCGTTATATATTGTTTGCTTCCAAACTATCGGCTGAAAGAGAGGCTTTTGAAAATGTTAACGAGGTTTGTTTCTCCACGGAAAACCTCAAAAGACCTTGCGTATGCGGAAACAGCATTTATTCACTGCAGCTGGTGTCGTTTAACTTCATGTTTTTACGAAAAATACCAACCTGCCACTGTACTCGTAATGTCGAAAGCGACGATTAAGTGTACATCTTTCGAAAGGCGTCTGTGCCGGACAAAACGTGAAGGTAACAAGTAGTTTCGGGCTCCTTCCAGGTATAAGGTATTTCTCATACATTTTCAGTATCGTTTACTAGTCAATAGTTATGAATATTATATTATTTGTTATAATAAAACATTGTAGACTGCCAAATAACATTGTAAATTTAATAAATTTTCATCCCATTACACGTATTTTTCCCATTATATCAATTTAATATCAATAGTAAAGAAAATGACAGTGTTAAAAATAAAAAAAAATTAAAAAACTGGCGAACGGGGCTCGATCCCGCGATTACGGGGCTTCAACGCTACCTAATAAGCTGCCGCTGCTTCCTGGTATAAACGGCCATGTACAGGTATATGTTTGACGACCGAAATTATCTTGCTATTTTCTCAATACCCCTTGAGAAGCACGCGCTACTGCTTACACATTTTGTTGTCCTAATGGAGTACTACGAGTGTACGAAGTTAGAAGTAAATCCGTGTTCCAAACGTCGTGGCCTCCATTTGTAAGTTTCCTTTGGTGGGAAACCAGAGCACCACAGATATTCATAGACACTTACAGAAACTGTACAGAGGCTGACAGTGAACAAAAACGCGTTGACTCCTTGATTCTGCCATCAATACAATAAGGTCTCTCATGCATGTCTGAACTCCCGCGTGCCGGTGACGGTACACATCTGTGACTCCTACAATTTTGGAATGTGCGGAAGCTCTCATTCGAGGTGATCGATGGATCAAAATAAATCACGTCGCTGTTCAACTTGCATCTCTGTTGGTTATGCTTAGATACTTATCCATCGGTTGCGGTACTCAAAGATATGCGCCCGAATATTGCTCTTCAGAGGAACCATCCCGGTATTTGCCTGTAGCGATTTAAGGAAATCACGGAAAACCTACATCTGAAGGGCCAGGCGCATGTTTGAGCCGTTTTCCTCCAGAATGAGAGTCCACTGTGCTAATGCTACCAGTAGAGTGGCACAACTCAGGCATACAGACCCTCAGAGAAAGGTGGCGTAAGGCCGTCGCATTGTAAAAAGGTAAATAAGGTTTTGCAGCCAATAGAGTGAGAAACAACATGATGTACTGAAATCGTGAATAAAAATCACCTGCTTCCAGAAACAAGAAAAAGTCTCTTTATTTTTTGTACACCTGCCGTATAACTTAAATCGCTGGATCCTCACATCAGAAAAGCCCACACGAGAATATAATTGGAGGACGAGGAACTGACCTCTGAAGTTCAAGAATTTCACCATTTCTCTCAGAATACTTCAATAACACTTGATAGTAAGGTTATAAGGTTTACTTTGTGGTCCACATGACATGCCCCATGGGAGCACAGATATCCAAAGGAAACGCTTCAGATTGTATCACATTCAGTCGAACACTGCTGACAAGTCCCTACACCAGTACAATATGGCGATACGGCGAGCTGCGCAGTCAGAGTACACCGAGAGTGGCGTTGAAAAGTCGGTGGCTTAGCGTAGCTGCCACAACGGTGGGTGTTTTGGTTTGCTCCAAGAGGAGATTGACCGGAACAGTTACATATAAAATACTTGTTCACTTTAATAAAATTTAGATATAAATATTTACTTAACTTTGTACAATCCTTCTCCACAGCAATGTTCTGAGTATTAATAATTGAAGCGGTACAGTAGTTACAGCTCCATAAGCAGCAGGTTTCGTTGCCCGCTCACACCGGGAACACAAACTGAGGCGGCTCCGACACCAGTTTATTGCACGACGTGGCCGGCCGCGGGTGCACCGGAACCCCATGTGGACTGATCGAGAGTGTATAAGGTTTCATTATAAATATTTATACATGTCGAGTATCGTGTTTTACTTGTACTTAATGCAAATCATATCACGTGAACATTCATAATCCTCCTCCCACCTTTCCATAAAGCGTGGCCAAATACTAGTTGGGAAACAGTAGAAGTAGTTCCGTGGTATAGTAGTGCCTACCTTACTCCTGGATAGGGGATCAGAGATAGAGCACACGCAGGTCGAAGTGAAAGACGTTCCAGTATCGTAAGATTTGGGGTGGAGAGGTTGGTCACGGCCAAGTGATTCGACCATCACCACCACAGGGGCACAGGAAGTCCTCCGGGTGCCCGCCATGTACTAGGAGTTCTAAAGAAGACGGGTAAGTGAGCAGACGTGCACTCAGTGCGTCTGTCTCGATGTTCACAGGAAGAAAGGAACTTGAATGTTTGAATTAATTCTTTTTGTTTCAAGCTTCGGATTATGTAAGGAAATGATTGTATGTAATGATTGCTTTCTCGTTTATTTCGGAAATTTATTTGGAAACAGAGTTTGCTCCCATTATTTGTACAAAGTAATGTGGTGTTGTAAGCCTCAAAGTCTCATCAGTATTTACAATGTATAAATTATAACTTGCAAATCGAGTACAACGAAGTATATTCAAATGCGAGTGATTTATTTTGGTCAAAAAATTGAACTGTAAAAATGTTTCAATGTGTGAATGGGGTCTTAGAACACGTGGCCTACCCATGCTAGATATAGTGAACGTGGTTGATCATTGGGTAGCCAAATTATAACATCAAACGGTCACATCGTTATGTGCCGCGTCACGGCATAGTTAGATTAATTGTCGTTTCCATTTCATTTGTAGTTGTATGTACTGTAATTCCACGTTGTCGATCATTCGTTGTCGGAGGTCACGAGTTTCAAATAGCGACGAAACAGACACTGGTCCACTAAACTCCTTCGAGCCCTGTCTTAATGTGTCTGTTCCCCAGTCTGTCCTTCATCCCCATCCAACATAGTGGTTCAAATGGCTCTGAGCACTATGGGACTTAACATCTGAGGTCACCAGTCCCCTAGAACTTAGAACTCCTTAAACCTAACTAACCGAAGGACATTACAAGTATCCATGCCCGAGGCAGGATTGAAACTTGCGACATTAGCGGTCGCGCTCTCACAAAGTAAACGTTCTATGTAAAGTAATAGTAGAATTTGTTGGTACACATTTGGCCAAACGCAGTTCCATGTTTAGCATAAAACAATAATGCGCGTGGAGATTAGCATACAAGATAGCCAATATAAGTTGTAAAAATGTAATCTCTCTAAAGTGGAATAATTACTGTAATTGGTGTAAAGTCGAATGATTATGTTTAAAATAGGTTATGAATGATCATCAATCTTTAACATACGCTGAAATCACAATGAAATGAGAAAATTCAATTATAGAAGGAAAAGAGTTTTAAAAATAACAAAAAGATATACAACGCAGGGACCAACACATCAGAGTATGAGCCCTTCAGCCCCTTGCTTAGTGACGTGCAAAATAGGATACCCTCTGTTCTCTAGGTAACACTCTCATGTACCCCTCCCCCAATTATCCGATGCTCCATTGCCATTCAGTGCTAGTTGCAAAGACTACCTCTTTTATTATTGCCGATGTCAGGTGTCGTTTTCCCCCTGGTTGTGGACTAGTATAGAAACAAGAAAACCCACAAAAATCACGAGGACTGCGTGAAGCAAAAATACGAGCGTTGCCAGAGAGTTTTAAGAAAGCACAGGCAACAGCGTAGTTTTCTCTCCACCCTAATAATTCCCACAGGACTTTAATCTTTGAAGGTGTCTCTGAATATTAAAGAATTATCTGAGACAGTTTTACGAGACTTATCACTTGGAGAATAACCACATTACGTTCTGTCTAAGACATTTACTACATTGGTGTTACATCTGAAAAAACGCTGTCGTCTTGTCTGTTGACTGCGAACTCGGGCGAGCGTCCCTCAGTCCAGTCGTAAGTAGATAATCGATGCGGAGAAGTAGCGAAGCTCCACCAGGTTGGCTACGCCTGTGTTACCCGCCTATCGGTGCAGCAAGCAGGGACTATATTCTACTGTGCTTTCGTTGCGAGGAGCAAACCTTGCTTTGGCTCTCCACTCTTGTGAGGAGACCACAGCTTCCCTCTGCTCTACAGCCAGCCACAGTATTAGTTCCCTCAAGCAGTAAAATTGCATGGCCGGCAGTCATGTGGCGATGTTCAGCCACTTGTAGTTGTGCCGTATGATAACCGCCATCGAATCGTATTCCTTCGTTGATGGCAACAGTATAAGAATAAGTTGCACATTTTTATACGAGGAATTGAAACTATGAATTGTTCAAAACGTTTTTTATACAAAATCGAAATGCGTGTATGGAAATCATCTGGTGTTTCAAGGTGTTACACAAATCAATATTCATAGTTTTCAGGTTTTCTCTGCGCATTACGAGTAGGAACTTTCGATTCTCGCCGACTCTTTCTTATTTACGAAACATTACTTGGACTCAAGAAAGTGTAAATCATACGGAAAAGATGCAAAGCTTTGCACTGAAACGAATTAAAAATGACTTTAATACATCTAAAAAAACAAATAATAAGCATTCGACCCAGACAAATAAGTAATATTCTAGTCACCAAACAAGCTTAGACTTTCCAATAAGTGTTCCGGAGTTTGTTACAATAACCAAATGCAAACCACAATGCCGTACCCGATTCCCGATATTGTTTCAGTCACTGAGCAGCTATCATTGCTTGAGTACGACAAGAAGCGAGAGATCTGACACAAACGTGTCACTCAAATTGATAGACAGCGATGGAATCTAGTTTGTGACGTAAGGAGATTATTGTTTCATAGGTTAATTCCTCAAAGCTTTCGATGCGAAGCGGAACTAATTGGTATATTGACACATATTGATGATTTGCTGGCGTATATGACTGCACGTTCTGAAAATTTCTAAGGGTTTTGAATACCTATTCCAGTAATATGTAGAATAGTTCCATCCCATATTTTCTCAATATTCTCAAAAAATCTGTTTCCCATTTAGCTTGAACTGAAATTACAGGAATATTAATGAAGATATAAAATGTGATTAATTATTATTACTTCTGTCAAAGGGAGACTTAGACTTTTTTTTTTTTTTTTTTTTTTTTTTTTTGCTCAGCTCGTTTATTGCCTTACAGAAATTGCTTAATTGTTTTGCTTGGTTAGATTCAGTTCTAGTTTGACCTTTGCATCGAGTTACTATAAAAATTCAATCATTGCTCAGTTTGTGATTTCTACAAATTCAGTTGATTTACCTTGCTCAATTGTTTCATCAGTAATACATTTTTGGTCAAGCCATAGAAACGGGAACTTACAGAAGAAGTAAACTGCAATGACAGCAGCGAAGAGAGTGCTTAATGCATATTTTGACAGAAAACATGGTTATTATATCCCCCATATAATATCCATTCAACATGTGGGAAACAACTGCGACACTGGTATCGAGACAGGAAAGGAAATATCCAGTTTGGATAACGATTATCTGGAAACGAACAAGAGACTTTCCAATCACATCCATGAGAAGATGTTTTATCAATATTTGCGATCAGTTATGCGTCCGGTCTGCATGGCATACTAAATTTCTTTGTCAGAGATTTGAATCTCCTTAAGGCTCCCAGAACCTCTTTTCTTAGTAATGTATCGATAAACAACAGTTAATATTATTCCTTTCTATTGGAAGTAAGCTAATCTGGTGTAGCGATATCCTTGGACTTTTAGGAAATTTTAACCGAAAGCACAAAGTGAAATGGCATCGTCTCATCAAAAAAATCCCAATGGAGTACGATGTAAGTTGGCAACGCTTTGGGCTCGCCATCTTTCACCCCTTCATAATTACGTAGTCCTTGCGGAGGCATTGCACCCACCTGAATTACATTGTGAGCCAGTGATCCATCGGGACGAGTAATTATAGGTATGCCGCTAACAATAATAGTTGTGGTACTGGATTTTTTCTGTATCAGTGAGGAAGGCAGAGAGATGTGGCCAGGACGGCGGAAGTGAACGGCTCTTCCAGCAAAGCATCCGGTCTTCTACAGAAGCATGGCTGCTTTGATTGTGAGCTCATGAGGTGACATCTCGCCATAAGGTCGGCCCACGAGAGTGGCCCGGTCTTTAGCTGGACGAAGAGCAGCGGCCTGGACTCCGGAGGCGTATTGTCCACCTCGGGTGTGCGACCGACACAGCTTCACTCTTTATCCTAGGAAGGAGAGCCCTTTCTTTCCAGGTGTGGAATGCATGCACTCTTCTCTGGTGCCAAGTTCAGCGGGAGGAGAGCATACATTCTGGAGCCAAACTTCATCAGTGGATAAATGACGCTATGCAAAGTGTAGGTGCGAGTTCTGGCTGGTTTTATAAGTACACCATTGGCGCAATTTGCTCAGGCAGCTTGGCCATTGGAAGGGAAACTTTCGGCGATTCAACGAGGATTTGGTGCCGAGAAGGAAAGAGAGGAGCGATGTTTGTGGCGTTGGTGGATTTATACTGTAGAGGGCGGTCTGTGCAGTTCAGCCGGTGCATTTAGTATGCTCAGCAAATTTGCAGACAGCTGCCACAGAGCACAGTCTTGTTTCTCAGCGTGCCAGCCGTCATTCTCAGAACATCTCGTTGTGAGGATACGCTAGCTGTGACCTTTGCAGTTGCGCACATACGTCCAGTCCCCACAGCACCCGTTGAGCAGTTCAGTGGTGAGCATATTGGCAGCGCAGACCTGTTAGCAATCTTTGTCTCATGACTTAGTCTTCACTGCAGCTCATCCATCTGACTTCAGCCCTATTTTTCAGTCAACGTATGTCGTGTTGATGTTCAGCTAGCAGTTCACAATCTCTGTCAGTGGCTCAGATATTGTCAGAAAGCGTTTTAACTTAGCCCCCTTCCCCTTTAATAACTTTAACTGACGGAGACATCGTCTGTTACTGTGTATTTTAAATGATGTTCTTTTTTTGTAATTTAATTTTGTAATGCTATTTCTGGGAATACATGTTTCGGTTATGGGGTAAATCGTTCTGATAAGAGGAATATTTAATATTAGTACCCTATTCGTCTTGGTTATTCGAAATACAAGAAATTTTTGTGAGCTGAGGGAATTTTGTAAGGGTAGGAAACGCTTACAAATTGGCGACCCTGCCACTGTCTTATTGGTATAATTTAATGATATGCACTGTGATAGGCAGTTTGGGTTTTTAATATTTCATGTCTGAAAAAATGTGTGAACAAATTAGTCTCATGATCACCTTATGTTTCTGGCGCGATATGTACTAACTTATGCACTTCAGTTTCAGATTTTTAATTTTTTGTATGTTTGTGTTTTGTGGTTTCTGAACCTTGTGTGTTCTTTGATTACTGGATTTGACAGTGGCGTTGTGAATTTTTGGGGAGATTTTTGCTGATGTGTTTGTGTGTTTGAGTAACGGAGGTATTTAGTGGAATTGTGTTCACTGTAGCTTGCTGTTTCACGTCGAGTGACAACTGGAAGCAGGGTGAGAGTTATGAATGCAAAACATTAAGTGGGGCTCTCTTAACATGGCGAACAATCAGAGTATAGGTCGGGAAGAATCAGGAGTCGAGGCGGTTGTTTTTTTCACGGAAAAGTCAAATTCAGTAGTAGCCAATAGGCACGGTACAGCGGCACGTTTAAGGGACTCTGAAGCTGACAGTGAAGTATTGGAGGATAAGGATATAGAAGTCACATGTTATGTCAAAGAAGTATTTTACAGCAAAAACCTGTCAGTGGTTGATGACAGAAGGGCGATAATATCTGTGAGAGTAGCATTGCTCCGGACAGCATCCATGAATCTTTGAGAAAGGAAGCAGAAGAAAGGCGCAAAGAATCAGAATAGACAGAATAAGTGGTTGCAGAGTTGGAAGGTATGTTAACACAAAGTCTCAAAAATGTAGTAGGAGAGGTAGCTAAGTGCAAGAGGCGAACAGGTGAAGCAAAAGAGGTCGCAACAGTTGCTAAGAGGGATGCCTGTGTTCCTAGAATGGAGGCAATTGGTGCACGGAGAGACTTAGTGTGCTAGGACAGACAAATTTTCGCCGATCACACTCCGAACGTTCTCAGCACGACCCAGGAACAAGAACGCGAGGTAATTCGGGAAACTCATTCACAGTATCTACACAACTCTAAGAAGATTAAGACACTGAAAGACCAGCAGACAAAATTATCACAGCTGGAGCAAGACCATGAGTGTGTCACCGAGCAATAAGCTAAGGTCATAAACGATATTACGTATATATGCGGCCATATAAAACAGTTCTAAATACAGGGCGCCAATAGACAGAAGATGGAGGATGAAGATCAGACACGAACGAAACCGGAGACGAGTAGGACTGGCAGTCACACCGACATTACTGAACCGGTAAATATCGTTGAAGCCCCGCAGCAGATATTTATTTATGATCACTCACCATGGACGTGCGTGATCCAAGCGACGGGCCTCGCCACTGTAGCGGAACAGTTGCATAATTGCGTGCCGTTTACAAGGTTCGATGTGCGGATCTACGATGCGAACAGTGAAGTGCATTACCATAACAGTCGACGGGACGATGTTTCACAGAATATCGAACGCTTAAGAATCGGAGACAGGAATGAGCGTGAAAAAGCAGGCCGGAGTGGCCGAGCGGTTCTAGGCGCAACAGTCTGGAGCCGCGCGACCGCTACGGTCGCAGGTTCGAACCCTGCCTCGGGCATGGATATGTGTGATGTCCTTAGGTTAATTAGGTATAAGTAGTTCTAAGTTCTATGGGACTGATGACCTCAGCAGTTAAGCCCCATAGTGCTCAGAGCCATTTGAGCGTGAAAACGCAACTGAAGACCTGGGTTTCGACCACAAAGGTTTTATTTATATCCGTGCAAAAGTTTCGGGTTAACCTGTTATAGTATGAAGATAAAGGAAGATAGCTGTAAGCAGAAAAAGAGGAGATCATACCGATGTACATCCCTCAATCGAAGTAGCAGTAGGACGCTTGTTGCTCAATAGCATTGTGGACAGCGGAAGTTGCGTTAGCGCTATATCGGCATCGGCATTTGAAGACGCTCTCGTAATCGTTCATGGACGACTCTCTGAAGGAAACCGAGATTAACGGAGCGTTGCCGGGTGAACACACTGAAGTGTCTCGGCAATTGCGACTGGAAGTTATATGTCAAGGAGTACACACTGGAGGCCAATATTTTGGTGGTGTGACATTTGGTGGTCGATCTCATAATCAGAATAAACTTCCTTAATGAACAAAAGGCCATATCATAGTTTGGTAGAGGTGAAGTCGTCTTTCAGAAGGAATCCATAATTCGATTCCTATTTGTGGAGCAAGAAATCAAGGCACTAATCCCAGAGGATTGCTTGAAACTTAGTTTTTTTCTGACAGAATAGAAGAAGGGGAAGAGAAACGGGTATGACATGATCGGGAGTCCATAGAGCAGGCACAGAATTATTGAGAAGTTAAACTCGCAGAAAATTCAGTCTATGCAAAACACGAGAGAGAAAGAGTGGGAAAAATTGCGTGATATTTTCTTAGTGAACACCGTCGATTCTTTGTGTCCCTGCACTATTTACAACCTGCAAACAGACGTTGGGTATTTTTAGAAATTCAGAGAGTATTGGAAGACTGGGTGCTGGAGCCCGTACGGTCTACAGCCCTCTAATTGAAGCAGAAAGAAAGGATGATTCCATTCACCTGGTGTTGGACTCGCATCAGATCAATACAAATATTGACCAGAGACAGAGAGGTGCAAGAAATCTGGGGAGTTACTGCAGAGTTTCCATGGGTTGTAAGTTTTCTAAGTACCAATATGCATCAAAAGAATTACCCACTGCTAAGCTGTTGAACTTGAGACATTAAAGTATAGGAAGTTGATCGGCCTCCACCATGTGTCACATAATACATTTCATAAAATAAGGGATAAGGTGAAAGATGGGATTTTTTCCTAGTATGATAGACTGAGTAGTTTTAAGATATGTTGTAGTGCAAGCTTGTGAAGGATCAAAAGAAATTTGAGGGTTGTCCATAGAGCAGTGTGCAATTGTGTTAGTAGTAAATTGAGTATTGGCCCAGTGTACTAAATACAGCACGGTAATCGAGAATTGTGGCTAACTAATCTGTCAATTGTATATAGAGAAAAGAAACCGTTAGGTTGCAATAATCAGAAACAGACGTTATAGTTGTTACTATTCTGGAGACATGATTCAGGAAAGTCAGCTGGACTATTACATTCTAGTCACATTGCGTATTACGTGAGGGAATTTGCAGCCCCGTTCGAAGTTCCGTGTCCCAAACTGTTTATGTTACATGACTCGATCGTCTTTCCGCGGATAGACAGCCCTATGTTCCTCTTGTGTCGCTGCTAGCTGCGTTTGGCCACACCGCTGAGGCGCTGTGTCCCTGTATTTCTTTTTCTCGTGGGTGTTTTGATGTGCCCGCGCCTTGGCAGCACGTATTACTCGGCTGATCCTACAGGGTTTGGTCCACGCAAGAAGAGTGCTCCGACCCTTTTTTTTTGGTTATGTGCGAGAGATCTGTGAACGCCCGACGTCTGAATACGTGTGCAAGGCAATCGTACTGTCGCTCTTTCTCTTGCTATAGACGTCCTTTGTCACTCACAGAGTGTAGTGCGTCTCCACGACGCGAAGGACGAAAAAAGAGGTCGATCAAGAGAAGGGATACGACGGTGTCGGTTCCCGTGGAAGGAGCAGCATTTACTGTATAGCACAAATGTACACTGTTAAGCATGTAATGTCTGATCACTGTATTTTGCCGTGTTGAAATAGAAATGTGGAGCTTTTGGATACATAGCTTCTTAGTTTCGGAAACAAAAAATAAAGGGGGGGGGGGGCAAGCGATGATGGGGAAATCAGCAGCTTATTAAAAAATGGGCACTTTAATGACGTAGCCACAGGACAGTCAGTTAAAGGCATATGATAACATCTACCTTCGCCAGTAACTATGCACTGAAGGGCAGGAGGTAGGAGTAGAATACAGACCATACCCTACGAGGCCATTTATGACACGTGGATTTATCATTTTCTTTTTTTCTTTTTTGTGTGCCCTATCATGTTCACAGAGGGACCAAGGCAATCATCTGGACTCACGCAAAGAATACAACGACGAGTTGTTGAACAGAGGGGAAACGTGCGTAGTTGGGATCCCAGCTAGTAATACGTTTAGTTCATTTTGTTCATGTCAGCCGAAGTTACCATGCGTAATGATCATTGGAACGACGTTTCTTTTGGGTTATTTTGATCCATATTGCTCTATTAGGTAGCGTGGCTAGGTGTAACTGATTAACAGTTACTCCCATATCAAATTCTTACTTAAACTATTATTATTTGTATGACGTAAAAGCTATGACTTGTGCACCGGTTTAATACTACAACGTATAAATTGTAATAAATTAAAGAAACCTTGTAGTCAAGTGAAGGCAGGATTCCGTTACGATTGTGGAATGAAGGAATAAACAATTGTGTAAATAATAGTGTTTTCAGTGAGTTACAATTTAGCAAGTCACCATTAAATACAGATACAGCAGATAATGTTTTAAAAACAAACCGCTCTGGTCAGGGCAGAAGGCCTTACACGCCAGGAATGGCAATAAATTAAAAATTGTTTAAAATTCGCTGCAATTTACAACTTACAAGTATTGAAATATTAAAGGCAAGTCGTCAAAAACACAGCAGAAGGCATCAGACGCCAGGAGTGGTAGTAAATAAGGTTTTAATGCCTTGCTGCTTAAATACAAATACCAAATTGGAATTTTAAGGAAAATGAACACAATCATGGCTGAAGGCATTACGCGCCAGGAGTCGCAATAAATTAAACAAAATTATAAACCTGCTGTAAAACAGCAAATACAATAGCAAAGGTTAATTAAAAAACAAGCAACTGATCACCAAACGGGTGAAATAAGGTGATGGTAAAATTTGTAACACAACCCTTAACGTCCATTGAACACTACACTGCTAGATTTATTTGAGAAGGCGACCAGAACTATTAACTAGACATATATAACCTTTAATGTAGGCATTACAAAGTATGGTAATAAATAATACAATAATAAAACACAAGGACCAGCAGTTAAGTTGCTTAAAAGGTACTGAGGCAGATTATACCCGCAGAAAGCGTGAACTGAAGGAGCGTTACACTGAACTACTGGCCATCAGATCTCCTTTTAGGACACACATGTCTTACAAAAAGCAAGGGGCCACAGACGGTCGTCCAGGAATCGACCTCTTAGAAGGTCTGGCAACAAACACTTTCGCGAGCGATGAGGTAGGCAGCCAAGACTTGCATTCAATGTACAAGATGGTAACTCAGACTATTGGCAGTCCAACGAATGACTAACGATAGTCTTGCTAAAGCTATCTGACGTTCGATAAACCAAATTCAACGATGGAACAATACACCGAAGCCGGAACCGGCGGTCTGCACTACATCCACAGAATACTGTGCTCAGAACTCCCGGAACGAGAAGGGAATCGCTACCACCAGCGTAGAAGAATCGCCAACTGGTCCCCAGGACAGGTAACAGGGGCGTCAGCAGCCACCAGGCAAGAAAAATTACCGCTGAACTTAACAAACTGTAATAAGTTGAAGGCAGTAAATAGTAATAAGAAGTCGAGGAAAACTATTCAGATCCGCCTTCGCCAAGCACTCCACTCGTTGCTCTTCGCCTCGGTGAGACTACGAGCAGCAACACGAACCCAAGTCACTGGAGAATCGCGAGATATCACAATGATGGAGGTTTCTTTATTTGGATTGAAATGCACTCGTCTTAAGGCTAGCTGGATCCGGTTTACGACGAGGTCGTGCACCCTCGTGACCACAGCTCTTCCATCCGGCAGGCCTGCGTGCCGCCATCGGTCCCGGCGTGTTGTGGCACTGCACGGACCTGGCTCATCCTGAGTTCCCAACCAAACCGTTCCCCTCACTCGACCCGGAAAAACAACGACGTCGGCCCAAAGACAGGGCAACAGTTACTACATATGGATAACCGCCGCTGCTGCCAATAGCGGACAAGCTACGCTTGCGGCGCCAGTCAACATGAGAAGAAGACAAACAACCGCAACCATGCTTACTAAACGATACCGTATGGCCTCCAACAGAGGGCGGAAACCTAGAAACAGCACCAACGCCAGCCGCAGCACGGCTCAGTTAAATCATGGAGGTATATATTTGATTCTGTCCAACGAATTTATTTATCAGTATTCGGCATGTTATCATGTTATTAATATGAGTTTTAAGAGACATGCAAAAGATTTGTGCAGGCAGAGCCCAGGAGATTGGAGACGCGAGAAGTCAACATACGATTGGTGTCCTGCAGACCGGTGTGAGGCAAGCACACCATAGGACGCGGGAACCCATGGAGGCCTCAGCAACAAGCAGTCTTCCTGGAGGGCTGAAAGCCGCTGTTCTACCTAGCAGGCCTATGGAGGGCTGTCCGCAGCCACGTGTCAAACCGGCTCACCGACAGATCCTTATCTAGAATGAGATTTTCACTCTGCAGCGGAGTGTGCGCTGATATGAAACTTCCTGGCAGATTAAAACTGTGTGCCCGACCGAGACTCGAACTCGGGACCTTTGCCTTTCACGGGCAAGTGCTCTACCAAATGAGCTACCGAAGCACGACTCACGTCCGGTACTCACAGCTTTACTTCTGCCAGTATCCGTCTCCTACCTTCCAAACTTTACAGAAGCTCTTCTGCGAACCTTGCAGAACTAGCACTTCTGAAAGAAAGGATACTGCGGAGGCATGGCTTAGTCACAGCCTGGGGGATGTTTCCAGAATGAGATTTTCACTCTGCAGCGGAGTGTGCGCTGATATGAAACTTCCTGGCAGATTAAAACTGTGTGCCCGACCGAGACTCGAACTCGGGACCTTTGCCTTTCGCGGGCAAGTGCTCTACCAACTGAACCACCGAAGCACGACTCACGTCCGGTAAGGCAAAGGTCCCGAGTTCGAGTCTCGGTCGGGCACACAGTTTTAATGTGCCAGGCAGTTTCAGATCCTTATCTGCTGCTAGGACGGAAGGAAATGGACTGCCGCGTGCGGGGATGGGGAGACAGGCTTCACTCCTTTCACCACGAGAACAAGCAGGTAGCAGCGACTAGGTAGGTCTGTAATTTTGACTGGTTTCTCCACAAAAATGTCCACTGTAGGAACAGTGGTTAGACTGAGGTGAATAGAGACACAACATTACATCGTTACACTGGGATTGTATCCAAGTGATTAATGAGCCAGTCTGTATCTTTTACACAGACATGTGCGAACAATAGAATTCCCAAAGCATCCAACTTTCTCCTTGGGAGAACAACACGTCTCCCACAATGATGGTCTTCTTGATCACTGCTATCAACACATATATCGAACTGTATGCTAGTATCCTGATACGTCAATAACTATTCCAGCTACTCACTGCCCATCTGCACTTACAAGAGACATTTCTTCTCGCTGTCATCTGACAGTTGAAAGTAACACCAGTGTCCCAGACAAGATCAGTGACATCTTCATGAAACAACAAGCACTTAGCCCTTATGCTGTGTCTTCTGTGCTGCCTCGCAAATCGTCGGCATCGCTACTTGCTGAAATTATGTGAGGCCCCGTATCCGCAGACAGCCGCATCGCGAAGGCTAATCTACTCCCAAGACTGGAGGAAGGATGTCCGGCACCGCTTATGAATGTATCACACTCTCTCAGATAATCCTGCCTCCGCCTGTGACATCTCCACTCTGCTTTAGACACGGCATCCAGGGGCAACTTTCTTCAACAGTTGGAAGTAACTCAGATACAAAAAACGTGTTGTGTGTTGTGCGAACGAGTGACCAAAACTTCGTGTGCTGGTAAGATTTATCTCCATACCTAGAATATTTATGTAACAACGACTGACACGTAAATTTTTTCGAACAGCCCATATTAATTATTATGTAAACATGTAAATCTTGTTATTTACCTGTTTTGTATATGCTTTCAGCCAGCCGATGTGGCCGCGCGGTTCTACGCACTTCAGTCTGGAAACGCGCCACCGCTACGGTCGCAGGATTCGAATCTTGAATTGGGTATGGATGTGTGTGATGTGCTTAGGTGAGTTTGGTTTAACCCTTTCATGGATTAAATTCATTTTTTACAGATTTTTAAAATATTAAGGTGATCACAGTTTTTTTTCATTCCCATTATTATATTTTCACCACCAAAATATTTTTTAAGTTCTCCATTTTTTCACAACAGGAAGTGGGACACATATGTCCCATGAACCAACTCAAGATACTTTTTCTGCTGACTGACAGATTTTGTAATTTTATTTTTTTAGCTATAAACAGGATTTTGCAGAGAATAAAATAAGTACAAATTATACAAGCATGTAATCTTTCTATTTGTGTAGAGCCAGTGTAAAAAATGTTCATTACATTTCAGTTTTCATGATACATGATCATTACTTACAAAACTTTACATGCCATGAAACTTGGAAAAACATGGTGTGGCACAGAGTGGTACACCACAATCGGTGCAAGCAACTTTTGTTCTCTTCTGTTTAGAATTTGTGCTGCAGAATCTGCATCGCTTCCTAGTGCCACTGTCTTTCGGTACATGTTTGCCTATGTTCACGAGCCGGACGTCATCTGGCACACTAGAGACTGCTCTCTTTGCTGGGAAGAAAGTGGGCATTGATCCCCTCTTTTTCCTGCATGAATACCCATTAATCAATTGTCTTGCTGATCTTTACAAATAATGTCTTCTGGGACATATGTGTCCCACTACTTTTATTTCAATTATAAGATAGTACAGTCGCTGAGAAGTACATTCCACACTTTATTTGTACTAAAAATGATTATTAAGTTAGTAATAAGGTTAATTACTTACTTCAGACATCGCTAGAAAGTGAGAAATGATGAAAAACTGAAGAATGACAGAAATAAGTGGCCTGCAGCGGCCATATATACACGCCAGTCAACAAAAGTAGTCACCGCTTCTCTATTGCCTTTGCAGTGCAATCCCGATTTTTTTCTTAGGTTCAGTTCAGTCGTCCCTAGATGGCAGCACTGTGCAGAGGTGGGTAACATCCCGACACTCGAACTGGCGCTCAAAGTTAGTGGGACATATATGACCCATCAACCACGAAAGGGTTAAGTAGTTCTGCGTTCTAGGGCACTGATGACCTCAGATGTTAAGTCCCATTGTGCTCAGAGCCATTTTCTACGCTTTCCTTCACACATGCGACACAGTGACAGATTAGCTACACATGTAATATTCATTATTCTTTGCACTGTTTGGTATCCTATTCTTCATAATTTTTTTGCAAGATACTTGTATGTGTCTGAATGTGTGATAAATAGTGTCGCCATCCCGCATTTGTGTACAGTATTTGGTGTGAATGGACCTTCACTTAACGATAAATTTTGTACTGATACATATTTTTAAGGGAGATCATTGTCAAAGGGGTTCAGTATTTTAGTAAATGTAGTGCGTCCGATTGCACTGGAATAACTACACTGGCCTCAGTGAGTGAGTTAGTGTTGCCTTGCTGGCCAGGTTTGTGTTCCCATGTTAATTTTGCCTGTCAACCAGAAAAAAAACGTGTCGATTGAAGTATTTACTGTGACCACGAGGTCCATGAATTAATTCACTGCAGATGTATGGCCTTCAGCCCACGTGTTCAAAGAATATGTCTGAAAGTGATGACTGCATTGATTTCCTTGCATCTGTATGTGTATTGTGTGATATTTACATATTAGTAGGATCAGACTATGGGCAAAGCATTACCCACATTTTTACCTTTTGGTTAAAACCAACCGGATTGATTTTATGCTATTTAATTTTTTACCTCTTTCCTGTGTCGCACTACTGTAATCTATATGTGGCACTTCCTAAGCGAGAAAAAATTCTGCTGCTGGGAAGCAGTGAAAGTGAAAATTATTACCTAATCCCTGCGGACGCACTGCACACACCTCAGTACGTAGCGAGCCAATAGGACGAGTAATTATACCTTAGCTAAGAGAGGAAATTACAGAGCTTTCTCCTGCTAGCTATAACAGCTGTGGGACTATATTCTTTCTTTGTAAGTGAGGACGGCAGGAGTCATGCCATGGGCGGCAGAAGTGAAACAGCCGTAGTCTATTCCACGAAAGTCTCCGGGCTTCTACAATATCGTGACCGCTTTGAGTTTGAGCGCAGGTTGTCGCGTCTCGCCGTAAAGTCGGCCCACGAGGGCGGCAACGATCTTCAGCAGAACATTGACCAGCGTCCAGCTTTCTGGAGGTGTACTGTCAATCTCTGGTGCGCGACCGACAGTTTTATGAGGTGCCCTGGGAAGGAGAGCAATGTGGAATGATGCACGCGCGTTTCTCTGGTGCCAAGTTTATCAGGGAAGACCATCAATTTTGGAGGTAAACTTTCTCCTTGGAGGAATACAGCTATGCCATTCTAGGCGGGACTTCTGATGCGGTATTATAATTGAGGCAATTTGCGGCTGTAGCTTATCCATTGGATGGGGCAACTTTTGGCGTCTCTATAAGGATTTAGTGTCGAAGAGAGTGGATGTCCACCGTAGAGGACGGACTGGGCAGTTCGTCCGAGCTACGTAGTATGCTCGGAAAATTCGTAGAGAGCCGCCACAGAAGAGAGTCTTGGTTATTTCGGCACGCCAGCCGTGATTCTCTGCACATCCCGACGCGAGGGATGCCAGCCGCTGCCTTGACATTTGCTCACGTTCTGCCAATCTCTCATCTGTTGGGCAGTTCAGTAGCGAGCGTACCGGCAACACGGCCCTATTAGCAACCTTTGTCTGAGGACTTAGTCTTCAATGAAGCGAGTCACCCTAACCTTCAGCAACGTATTTCAACCGACATATGTCGTATTGAATGAAATGATAATTAAATCAAGGCCCTAAGCTGTCGATAGGCGTTGAAATACAACAAAGGGGACAGTTGAAAATGTGTGTCCCGACCGGCTCTCGAAACCTGGTTCTCCTGCTTACATGGCAGACGCTCTATCCATCTGAGCCACCATTGGCACGGCGGTTAGTGCGACTGCAGGGATTTATCCCTTGCACGCTCCCCGTGAAACCCACATTCCCAACTTAATGTCCACTCACTACATTCGTAGTGCCCCTGCCCATTAAACTGATTACTCGCGGCAGACAATCTTACCGAGTCCCGTAAGAATTCGGGAAATACGTGTGCATCCAGCACAGGAGAAGAAGGTCAATGGTCGCTCAGCCTTAACTATATGAAGATGGTATCTGTTCTTTCGGAAATGTCCGAAAGAACAGATACCTTCTCTCATGTATGTCGTGTTGACGTTCAGCTAGTGGTTTATAATCTCGGTCAGTACCTCATAGTCAGAAAGCGTATTGCTATTACCTTGAGGGAGCCGTCATTTTAACTTCATCCCCTTTCCCTTTTAATAACCTTTCCACCCTTTAACATTTTTTATCATCGTGTATCTTGTTTCGATTTTGGTTTTTGTAATGTATGCTATTTCTGGGAATGCACGTGATGGTTTTGTAACAAACGTTCTCTGAAGAGAGCAATATTTCGTTTCAGTAACCCATAGAACATGACCACTTGAATTATAATAAATTTTTGTGAGTTGAGGTTATGTAATAGAAGTAGGAAACCTTTACAACCTTTCAACAATGGCAACGAGTATGAGACAGTAACTGTTGGATATTCTGCGAACGCTACGGGAGCTTAGCTTTTACTATCGGAGCCACTACATGTGATCTGAAGATGGCCATACAATTTTGAAACTGCTAATCAGGATATGTATCAGCTGCAATCTGGGCAATAAAACTTCTGTTTTCGAAGCTTTCTTACATTTTAATATTTTCTTTCGCTTCCACTTGATTACTTCATCTCTTGCCGACATTTTGTCAGTCTTAAGTTTATCTCACAACATTTCATGAGCTTGACGTAGTTAATGTTGCCTTCTCCTTTCCTTGTTTTATATTTTAATTTGGAGAAGTTATTATCACATTTACAGCAGTGACGAACGGGGCCTACATTTTTGGTAATGGCTCTCTCTTCTCCTTGTGCACAACTACATTTTCATTTGGTATCTTTTGTACTGTTAATCATCTTACACCCATTGCATAACTTGTGAAGCAAATGTGTGTTGTAGTGATTTTTTTTAAATAGTTTGACAGAATCATAACATTGGCTACATCCATTATAAAAGAACGTACCTCCTCACCAACCTGTTAATACAGTAATGCCTTCAGTACACTTATCTTATGAAATACTGATGTCTTACAAAAAGATTCGTTGTCTTGAAAAAAGGTAAACGTGTTAAAAAAATATCTTCATGCAAATTCCCCTAACTAGCCACTCTTCCCTGTTAAACGATTAGCCACATTATCCGACCGGACTGAATTACTCCAAATTTTGTATGAGTAGGAAACACGTGACTTAGGCAGTTCAAAATCACACAGTTTTGAAGACCAAAATAAAGTGAATAACCTGCAATGGCAAAGTTAACAGTTACCATATACATGGTGAAAATTATTTGAACCGAAAAACTCTGGGAGGTTGCACGGAACACCAAAACAAATATTCTTCTCTAATATCATAATTCCCTGCGAGCATTATTTAACCCTGTAGAGGGAGTTTTCCCTCTTCAGCTGTAGTGCCTGACCTGTTGTTGTAACGGTTCCTGGTGCATCGGTAGAAGGCGTACTTCACTCTCCAGATGTAGTAGCTGTATCACATTCACTTTTAGTTGTACCCAGCGCAGTACATATTTAATAATGGAGCGATATAACTAGAGTGAGTACAATGATTTGACTAGTGTTTCCTAAATGGCGATGTGGTCTTCTGCATCCACAATTCACACGTCTAGAGAGAGCTTAACCCACTTTCCACATTTACTAGGGGTCATCAACTACGATTTTACGTGAATGTGTGGGCTGTTGTTACTGGTAACTGTTCAATCCGGCCATATCTCCTACCTAGGCAATTAAATGCCAGCCATTATGGCAATTTCCTTGCCAGAACATTGCCACAATTGTCAGATGACATGCCACTCGCGGCAGTACAGCGCATGTGGTTCCCATATTCTGGGGCTCCGTCACTTTTCTGTCATCCTATGCGTCGATTCTTGAACCGACAGTTTCCAGAGAAGTGGTTTGGCAGAGGCGGTCGTGTACCATGACATACTCTGGACTCTGTTGGTGTGGGGGAAAAATGTAACCTTGTTTACAAAACTTCTGTCGGATCAGAAGAGGATCTGGTTGCCCAGATGAATCAGCGACAGGAGAAATTAATGACATCCCTAAAAGCTTTGACCGTGTTAGACTGAACATGTCTCGCCGAAATAACACGTCCATGGATGCTTCTTTTAACGTCTACTGCAACTGAAGTAATTGTGGTGTATTATTAGTGATGTTGTCTCGTGGTAATAAAGGATTGCAGGCCGCAGTGGCCGAGTGGTTCTAGGCTCTACAGTCTAGAACCGCGCGACCGCTACGGTCGCAGGTTCGAATCCTAAAAATGGCTCTGAATACTATGGGACATAACATCTATGGTCATCAGTCCCCTAGAACTTAGCGCTACTTAAACCTAGCTAACCTAAGGACATCACACAACACACAGTCATCACGAGGCAGAGAAAATGCCTGACTTCACCGGGAATCGAACCCAGGAACCCGGGCGCGGGAAGTGAGAACGCTACCGCACGACCACAAGCTGCGGACCACTGTTCGAATCCTGCCTCGGGCATGGATGTGTGTGATGTCCTTAGATTAGTTATGTTTAAGTAGTATTAAGTTCCAAGGGACTCATGACCTTAGCAGTTAAGTCCCATAGTGCTCAGAGCCATTTGAACCATTTTTAATAAAGGATTAAAAATAAATTGTGTTCTTTTTTGACTACGGTTAGTAAGATCTGATGTCTTCGGAAAATACTGCCTCACAGGAAAACAAATTAGATTAGTTGTTTTCAATATCGCCTGCAACTTCCCAGAGTATGTTGGTTTAATTAATTTTCTTCCACAGAAAGCTCTTGTACCACTTTAAAATTTTGCGAAGTGGCGTATGATATAAAAGAAAAACGTTTGTTTTCATATCCCGTGCAAGTTCCCAGAGTATGTCTGTTTCAACAAACTTAACCCTTTATTTTGATAAATGTAAATTAATTTATCACTTATCTTACGTCAGATATATGGAAAAGACGACACATTTCAGTGCAGACGAGCGCGAGAAGCTGTCGCCATGAATGTCGATGACAGTACAAAAAAGTGATCGCCACCACACTGCAGTACTGTCCAAAAGAACAAAAGGAAGTGGACAATTTAAGCACGTAGGCCAGTATAGCCATCCTTGCTATAGAACATGAACAGCCAGGGACCCAATAGACTTCCCCTAGATCCGACTGAACTTACCTCTACATATTGCGACTTCCAGTTTTAATGATAACCACTGCATATATTAATTCAGAAGAGATTAACTACTAATAGGTCATTATATAAGAGCCTAAGATAGGTCATAAAGGAAAAAAAAAATGTTTACGACTACAATCTAGTAAATTTTAAGTAGTCGGACTCGACGAGCAGTTTTTTCTCAAGATGATGTGAAACGAATTGGCTCGTCTGCGGCATTGAGGTGATTTATAGAACCCACACGAACGGACATCCAGGGGGCAAGGGTTTTCGACTTTCCTAGAGGGAAACTGGCGGTATCGCGAGTTCTTTTCAGCCGGCTCGGTGAACCAGCGGCCGTATTCATCACGGCGGTTGCTGCCTCTGAAGTCGCCACCCGCTCTTTTTCCTGCCCCCTGCCCCCTGCGTCGCCACGGCTGGCGTTGGCTGGCCGCCTCCCGCACTGCGCCGCGGGTGTTTTTTCTATTTTTTTTAGTCGCACAGTGTTTATCACTGGGGATGCGTTTAGAAGGCGGCCGCCCACCGCGCATTCATCGCGTCGCCCCCTCATTCATCACCGCCGCTACACGGCCGCCTGATTCAGACTAATCCCGGACCGCCACACCCCGCTGTTCATACCCTGCTGTGTACACGTCGGATTCTCCCCGACATTAACAGCGCCGCTGCTGATCGCCGCTGACGAATGGGACACTCTCGCTTTCGGTGTGCCTCTTGACGTCCGGACTAAGCCCCGTAGTGCATCGTTTTCAAGCAAATTCTGCTAAGGCTCCTATTTACGTACGTGACTCTTTCTTTTTACTGTGCTCACAACAATACATGGTGTTACCAAATGACTATTCTTTAGGGTTTGTAGCATTTATTACATTCAACTTACTAGGTGTGTAAGAAAAGTAGTAAGATAGTTTTTTTTATCTAAAGAAGTTTATAGATTTTTTTTTTTTTTTCAGACAACAATATCGTCCTCCTCGGTAGCTATAGCCTGGCGGAGACATTGTTTCCAGTCTTGATAGCATCGGTGAAAGGTGTCAACTAGTAGGGCCGTTGAAATGCCGGTCACATTGTTTTGGATGTTTCCCAGAGTGCCAAAAGGATGTCCTTCGTAAGGCACCCCTTATTTGCAGGGGCATTTTACTTTATTTCCAGTGTTGCTATTTCACATACGTGAAGTCGCATTCAGTTTATTTTTGGTCTGCGCATGGAAGTACTATACTTGGGAGTCACTCTCGATAGAACTCTGACATTCAAAACTCACTGCAAGAACACCAAAATGAAAATCTCCGCTCGAAACAATCTAATTCGCAAACTAGCAGCGATACAGTGGGGATCACATCCACAAGCTATTCGTTGTTCTGCAATGGCACTGTGCTTTTCTAGTGCTGAATATGCTTCTCCAGTCTGGTACAGGTCGTCGCATGCCAGACAAGTAGACATTGCTCTCAACGAAACCTGCAGGTTGATCACAGGTTGCTTAAGACCTACCCCAACTGATAAGCTCTACTGACTGGCTGGAATAGCGCCACCATGGATATTCAGAACAGTGGCTGCCAACAAGGAGAGACTGAAAGTGGAACAGGACAATGCCCAGCCACTGCACGGACATAATCCACCACAGCAACGGCTGAGACCGCGAAAGAGATTCCTGAGAACATCACAGAAGCCCACTATTTCAACAGAGAAGGCAAGGCTGGAGTTATGGAAGAAGTCGACGTCTCACCTGCAGACGCCAGAAGCTGAAGAACTACCACCTGGACACAACGAGAGCTGGCTTGAGTGGAAATCTTTAGATTACGATCAGGAGTTGGACGAACCTGAAGAGATGGGGCTTCATAACTGAAAGTATGTCCTGTGATTGTGGACAAGAACAAACCACAAGCCACATGATCCATTGCCTTTTGTGCCCTACAACCTGCACGAAGATTGATCTCCTGCAAGCCACTCCAGTTGCAAAGTACTGGGCACATGTAATATAAATACAATTTGTGTATATATATGTACATATTTATTGATGTGTATGGCTACTGTAAATTTGTATGTTTCTGATTCGAGAATAATAATAAAACATACGTGAAGTGACTGTATCAAAGCTGCAGTACGACGAGTAAGGAGCAAGCAGTAGGCTCCCACGCTGGCTGGCAGAGGTGGTTGGCAATCTGTCGTTCTCAGCGTCAGTGGCATGAGGTGTCGATGCAGAAATCGCTCGTGGCGTAAGCAGAGAGATACGTAGGGAAAGTGCATTTATTCTGGCGCGAATCAAATATTCGTTATTAATAAATATGTGCTACTAAAAGTTGCCTTTTGCCACTCAGACTTTAGGAGAAATTAGGACGAGTCAACGGTTTATAAAAACTATTTTCAGCAGCTTTACAATAGCAGGAAACTTCTATATGCCTAAATAAATGAGTAATTTTGGGATATACGAAGGTATACGATCTTATACGAAGTATACTGACAATACCTTCAAGTTACAGACTGGGCACCACATTCGGCAGTCGTCGAAGGCTACATCTCGATATAGTCATGCGGTATACCATGCTCTGGTACGGTTAATAGTTTCCTTACAACCAGTGTGAACATATTCAGTTTACTGTGTTTCTTAAGGTGGGTAGGAAGTCAAACGGGCCGACTTGGAGCAAGAGAGGCACTACAGGACATTTTAATTCCACTGTCTATACGTTTACAAATAAATTCAAAAAGCTTTGCCAGCAAAACTAGGAAGGATTACAGGATTTACACTCACAGCAGTGAAAGTTCAAAAACATAAAAGACTTATTGTTTTTACATGTGAAATGTCATCACATTTTCGCTTGCTACTGGCTGCATTAGTTTCTATAGGTAAGCTTTTCTTCATAAGTAACAGAGATTCCTCGATGAATTTTAACAGGATACAAACCATATTTATCGGTGTCTGAAATTTCAGAATTACCCAAATCTGTTAAAAACTGTGGAAAAAATTGAGATAACTAATTATAAAATTTGAGTTTCTTATAAGCATGTAGTTTAAAATATAGCAGCTTATTCATTCCTTTATAAGTTAAATAAATTCTAGAGTTACATACACTAATAAGTATGGTTTGTATGCTGTGTAAAATTCATCGAAGAATCTCTCTTACTTATGAAGAAAAGTGTACATATACCAACAAATGTAGCCAATAGTAAGTGAAAAAATTATCAAATTTGACATGTAAAAAAAATTTGCTATCTTTTTAACATTCACTACTATGAGTGTGAATCCTGAATGCTTCCTGGTCATGTTGGCAAAGTTTTATGAATTTATTTTTAAAAGTATATACAGTGGAATTAAAATGTCCTGTGGTGCCTCCCATGCTCCAAGTCAGACCGTTTGACGTCCTACCCCCCCCCCCCCCCCCTAAATAAACACACCATAATGTTATCATGCGTAAAAATCACTTGCACAAGAAATCTTATTCTAGCTTCATTACGTAAAACAGACAGTAGTGTTGCACTTTGGCTCTGCTACGGCTCTGCAAGGGGAACATAAAACTACGAGAACATCTCCACATAACAGATAGGTAGAATCCCTATGACCTGTTCAAGGACAGACGGGCGCAGTTACCCCAAAACTCGGGTGTGAGAGCTTGTGCGTCTCTTATACCTCCATCTACAAACTCACAGGCTAAACTTAGACATTTCTGGAGGGTTAGTACTAGTACGAATGCGGGGTTCCTGCACCTTTCAAGACATTTTTCTGTCTCCGCCAAAGAAGAAAATCACAGTGATTGAGCTCAGGGGAATAGGGGGGGGGGGGGGGCAGTGGAAAAACAGGAATGCATTTTCAGGTCAAAAATTCCTTGATGGAAGTGACCGTGTGACACGGGGTGTTGTCATGGTGCAGTATCCAGTTGGCTGCAATGTCCGGTCTCACTCGATTCATCCTGAGCCTTTCAAGGAGATCTTTGTAAACACTTTGTTGGTAGATTGTCCTGGAGCAACGAATTCTATATGGACGATACCTATACTGTCAAAGAAGCAAATCAGCATTGCTTTGGTCTTTGATTTGCCCATTCGAGCTCCTCTCTTAGCTCCTCTCTTAGCCACTTCGTCTCTGGGTCGTACTCACAGATCTAGGATTCATTATCTGTGCTCACACGACTGAACCATTCGTAATGACAGTCAGTTCTCTCAAGAAGATCAGTGAACAGTTTTATCCGATTGTCCTAATGGTCAGTGTGAGGTTTTTGGCACCTTTTTGGCACAAACCTATCGCATGTGCAATGCTTCGTTCAAAATTTTATTTACAGCGAAAGTGTTTAACAGGTCACCCAACATCCTTATTGTTAAACATCGGTCTCATTCACAAGAGAACTCGCACGTTCGACGTTTTTGTTCGTTTTTTAACTTGAAGGTCTCCCTGAGGGAAATTTGTCTTCAACGTGTTCTCGACCTTCCAAAAATGACTGGTGCCAACGAAAATATTGTCTTGATAAGAAAAGTTCCCCTTAGGCCTGTTTCAACATTCCCCAAGTTTAGTACAAAGCTCGATTACATAACGTTGCTCTAAATCCTACTGTTTCGTTTTCGTACCATACAACACAAACTCACTAAAGGCACCCTAAAAAATCATGCAATGGCTGCACGGAGCTGCAACTCGAACTGAGAATCTGGAAGAGTAAACACACCTGCCTGCACAATTACAACAACGCAGCATTGCCAGCTCACGCACAGTGTGAACCTCGTTACTTTTCTCACGCATCCCGTATACTTCAATTGAAAGAGCAATTCAAACTTTTTGTTTGTATACTTGTGGTCGAAGGGAAGACTACGGAACGAAGAAAAGAGAGTCTTGAACGAGTCGGAGTCTTCCACGCATAGCCCCGAGAAATCAGTTTGGAAGGCTACTCGTGATGTAGCAGTTCCAGTGATGTATTTGTGGAGACTTTTAAGGAGACACCTATATTTGCATCCTTATCGCTGTGTAAATAAGAGATTACTCGCAGCTACTTGAGTTTCTGGCTGTTACTTGTGTTTCCTCTTAATCTGGTCACATGCTGGGTGTCGCACTACAACTTCACTTACAAGCGTAAGAACCTTTTCACGCTACGAACTTGTTTCTTCACAATTTTCACGTTGTTTTCCCTAACTGCTATGGAGCATTATCAGTCTTCTGTGCTCCACAGCAGGTATCACAAATAACGTGAAAATGGTGACGAAAAAAGTCCGTAACGTGAAAATGTCGCATCTTCTTAGTGTTCAGCCAACAAAGCGCAGTCTTTGTTTCGCCTTCACCACAATATTATCTATTTGGTCTTTCCAGTTAAAGCTGCTAGTAATTGTAATTCTTAGGTATTTGTGCAATTTATCGTATACCCAAAATTTATCGGATTTCTTTTAGTTCCCATGAGGATGACCTCGCACTTTTCTTTGTTTAGTGCCAATTGCCACTTTTCGCACCAGACAGAAATTCTCTCTAGATCTTTTTGTAACTGGAACTGATCGTCTGATGATTTTACTATACGGTAAATTACAGTATCATCTATCAACAATCTACGGGGGCTGCTCAGATTATCACCTACACCATTTATGTAAATCAGGAACAACAGAGGGTGTATGAGACTATCTTGCGAAGCGCCAGATATCACTTCTGTTCTGCTTGATGATTTACCGTCTATCACTACGAACTATGACCTCTCTGAGAGGAAATCACGAATCCAGTCACACAACTGAGACGATACTCCCTATGCACGCACTTTGATTAATAGTCGCTTGTGGGGAACGACATCAACAGCCTTCTGGAAATCTAGGAAAATGGAATCGATCTGAGATCCCTTGTCGACAGCACTCATTACTTCATGGGCATGAAGAGCTGGCTGTGTTTCACAATAATGATATTTTCTGAATCCGTGTTGGTTATGTATCAAGTCGTTTTCTTCAAGGTGATTCATAATTTTCGAGTACAGTATATGCTCTAAAATCCTACTGCACATTGAGGTCAGTGATTTGTGTCTGTAATTCAGTGGCTTACTCCTAGTTCCCTTCTTGAATACTGGTGTGACCTTTGGTACTTTCCAGTCTTTAGGAACAGACCTTTCGTCAAGTGAGCGGTTGTACATGACTGCTAAGAAGGGCGCTATTGTGTCTGCATACTCTGAAAGGAACCTGATTGGTATACCATCTTGACCGGAAGAGTTTCCTTTCTTAAGCGATTTGAGTTGTTTCGCAACACCTAAGACTTTTATGTCACTCATGCTAACAGCTGTTCTGGTTTCAACATTATCATAGTGCGCAGTGTCTTACTGACAACTTGTGTCCATTGCTTCGTGGGGTCTGCCCCGCATTTGAAACCTACCATCAGCTCTTACCAACTGCAATCGGAACTCATCCGACCAGGCCACCGTTTTCCAGTCGTGTCGGGTCCAACCAAAATGGCCACGAGCTCAAGAGAGAACCAGCAGGAGTTATCGCGCTGTTAGCATAGGCACTGGCGTTGGTCGTTTGCTGCCACAGCAGGTTAACGCCAAACTTCGGAGCATTGTCCTTTCGTAGACATTCGTTTCACGTGCCACATTGATTTCTACTACACTGCTTGTCTGTTAGCACTGACGAGTCTACGCTAACACCACTGCTCTCGGTTTTAAGTGAAGACCGCTGCATTGGCCACGGGGAAAGGTAATGCATGAAATTTGACATTCTCGTCACACACTTGAAACTATGGACGTCGGAATATTTCGTTTCCTAAAGATTTCTCAAGTGTAATGTTCCACGAGTCTAGCACTGACTACATTCCTCGTTGAGAATCTGTTGATTCCCGTCGTGCGGTGATAATCGGTTTGGAAGTCTTTTCACATGAATCACTTGAATACAAATGAGAGCTGCACCAATGCATTGTCTTTTCATGCCTTGCGTTCGGGATAATACCGCCATCTGTCCATGTACACAGTGCTATCCCAACACTTTTGCCACCTCAGCGACTAGTTAAACGACTTAAGCGAATACTTAATTGACCGCAAGAGGCGAGATGACAAAGCTTGTTTTAGAAGACCTCCACGTTCTTACACGATCTGGTTCGTGCAGTTTTTACCTTTGTGGGATCTTAAAGGGTCATGTGTAAGTGTTTCCGCTACTCGACGTTAGAAACTGCACACTGAACACAGGCACACTGGCCAAGATTTAGGAAGAAGGGTCTATCAGATCAATGTATGACTAAAGGTGCTGAGACTGGAAAACTTTTAAGAAAAACTGTTTGAGTTGCTCTTTCGTTTGACGTATTATATATAATTGTAAGTTAAATGTAATAAATGCTACAGAGACTTAAATCCTGTACATTCATTCTGAAACACCATGCATATCAGCCGTCACCCCACACCAATACATAAGTCGGGGATAGAATCAAGATTCAGCTAACGTTTCACAAATAAAGGTTGTTAAAAAGTCACTCTATATTTGGATGAAAGGTGGTATGGGCCAAAATACGACAGAATTGTCCGTTAAATACGGGTTCTAAAATTTGTAGCTGACAAGACGTGAGCACTTGTCCATCTTCGCTGCTGTGAAACGCATCTGCCCTACTGCAAGGTCATTGCTATTACGAAAGACCTGCAGAATGTAGTACACAACTGAGAACACATTACTGTAGTCAATGGATAGAGGATTCAGTAAAAAACTGTTAGCGTGGTTAAGGTATACCGTGTTCTACGCTCTGGGGAAGTGCAGCACATACATTAGCTCTGATGTAACCAGGTTGTGTTGTGGCACGTTTGTGAAATGCTTTTACATTGTAGTTTACACTCTGCATTTCCCAATATAATGAAGACTATTATTTCACACGGGAAATCGCAGACATCATCGTTATTGTATCCAAACCCTATCCATGAATTACGAGCTCTATAGGTATTCCTGAGTAGTGTTTAACTTACTAAGACATCTGACAGGAGCATGCCTTAGTATAAATCGACCCGGTATTAAGCACATCATTATCGATGGATCACAAATGCACGTAACAAAAAGCAGATTACAAAACAAACTCTGCTGCTGCACGGTAACAGACTAATATGTCCGCTTTTGTTTACTAATATGTTTGCTCCACTATGTAGATCGTTTGTAACTGGAAAGAGCTTACAGTAGAAGAAATGGGTTTCACAGCGGCGATGAGAAAATGGTCATAGCTCTTAAGGTGCACATTTAGGAGTGCACGCTCATTCTACATTTTGCCCTTGTTTTTGTCCGCACTATTAGCTCTCAAAATATGGGATATTTTAACACCCTGTTTTCTGGGACAGCACCGAGGATATTTACCAATCCATTATTTCCGGAAGATACTTAATCAATCCACAATTTCCAAATCTTGAAGTCTACATTTTGAGTTAATAACCTTTTGCAGAAAGCTATTCTTCCCTGAGAATCATCACTTATGACATGGTCAACAAGGGTCTGATAAGGACGTTAATAACTGTCATGTAGAATTTCTCTGATTGACCTCGGAATCCCGCACTGGTCTTCATGCAGGGAGATGTAGACCAAAGCAAAGCTACATGTCGTCAAGAACCTGAGAATCGGGTAAAAAAATACTGGATCGCTATCCAATTTGGCTTGAGATGTGTTGTATTTCAAGACTTCAGATTATGAAAGAAATAAAGATGGGACAAAAGTGCTAACTGTGTGAGGACAGTAACAGGGAAAAGTCCGGCGGGGTAGCGATGTTGCCTCGTAGCCCACATACAACTGAGCCGTTTATTTCTGTTTATTACGTTTTGCATCAAAAGATGTGGTATTCTACTTTAATTTCGAAAAATAGTTAATATGGTCCCATAATACAACGAATGGTGGGTTATCGTAGCCCTATTAACCAACTAGATGCAAGTATCAGTTCGTATTTAAAAAAGAATCTGTGAGATTTTTAGGCTCCTGGAGAGCAGATATTGGAAATCTGAAGATATGTCTACAAGCGCAAGCGTTATGGCACAGGAAACATCGTGTATTGATTGAATAAGTATGCTGATTCGAAGTTTCTTTTTTGCACATCTGCAGCCAATTTCATGGCAGCTGGTGTAACGATCCCCATCCGCATTTGAAGTTCAGCTATTGAGACTTGTAGCATTATGTTTCACATAGTTGGCGTGAGGGGGGGGTAAGAAAATTTGGTTGTGGTTTTAGTACAGTACACATTAATTGGACAGTTGAACCTGTATTTGTCCTCGAAGTTCAGCTACAGGAGTTTGAATCACTGTGTTTCACATAATTCGTGCAGTATGAGTACAGTAAATCCCCCCTAATAAGAGAAGGAGTGAAAAATATATTACCATAACGCTCTGATACATTACACACCAGTTGGACGAATGACCCAATACTTGCATTTGAGGTTCAGATACTGACACTTGCAGCGATGTGTTTGACATATTTTATGCAGTTCGATATCATAAACACTCCATAATGAGAAAAGGAGACAGAAAATTTGTTACTATGTGACTCTGGCACATTTCTAGCCAACTGTACCAATAGTACTCGAGGTGAGGTACTGAAACATACACAACTGTGGTTCACATAGACTGTGCAGTTTAGATGTAATAAATTCCCCATCCTGTGAGAGAGAAAGGAAAAATTATTTGCAGTGTGTTTCTGGCACATGTCACGCCAGTTGAACCAATGATGCAATATTTGCACTCGAGGATCAGCTATGGAGAATTCTACCATTGTGGTTCAAATAGTTCAAGTAGTTTGAATATAACAAACGCCCCATAATAGGAGACGGGTAGAGAAAATTTATTCCTGTGTATTTCAGTTTGAGTGACTCTTGCGACTTAGTCGTTGATATGACATAAAACACTGATCTTTTTTGAGGTTGAGATAGATGACTGAATAACTTCCTAGAATTTCTGAACTTACACCTAAAACTATGATTCAGCATTACTTAAGGTTCTTTTTCATTAGATATGAATTTTCTCAACTCTTATCTTACTTCACTGTTTCAGAAAATACTTCATAGTCAGTAATCTTACGAAATCTAGCTCTCTGATCTGTATATACATTTGGAACTGTCACAATCCGTTCCCAAAATGGTTAATTAATAATTTTTAATTTCTCACATGCCATTGAGGCATGTGTTGATTAGTGGTGTCGTACAAGCTAGAGCATATATATTTTATTTTCATCCGTGCCCTGCTCCCAACAGATACACATTGCATGAAACGTATCAGTTGCTTGCAACGTTAAGTGTTCGTGTTAACACTACTTTATTCTCGGACGCCACAATTCATAATGCCGCGGAAAAATTAGAAGCTCTCGCTTTTGGTATGCCTTTCGGTATGCCTCTTGACTCCTCCGGAAGCTGAGATTCGTGGTACAAGTTTTAGAAACAATCTCTGCTAAGACTCTTACAGCAATTGTACATGATCTGTTATTTACTGAGTTCGAGTCATACAGAAATGGTCGTCGTATCTCATTTCGACACGGAGGACTTAGTTAGAATCCGGATGAAGCTAAAATTTGTCTACATTCTTCGATTCAGATGTTCCACTACCTGAAGTGACGATTCTGTCTTATGTGATGGTAATGCAATGGCGAGCGCTCCTCCAATTCTGCTGTCAAGTGAAGAGTGAAGGTGTAGACAAAACAGTAGTCATAGAATGGCCAGAATAAAAAAGTGATCGGGTGCTGACAGCTTACAAGACTACTATGATAGCAACGAACAATGTGCTTTGCTACTTAGTACGGCTGCAACGAATCAGAAAGGAGTGTTCCTTGCAGATACTAGCTTGGTTTTTTCTATTCATTTCAATTATGCTGAGTCATTTTTGAACATGTACAGAAATATACTTACATTCCTTCAAAGATAACTGAAAAATTTACATGAACAATAGTATTTGAGTATGCATTCAATATTCAACCTAGCACTTGCCAAAGCTTTGTTGAAAAACTTGTTACGGTTGTGACGTGTGTATGTTAGTGTTTTGGCACAATTGACTGTTTACATGACAAGCAAAAATAAAGTCCTTAACTTTAAGCTATGTAGTAAGTATGAATTTTTATACTCCAGAAAATAATTTCGGAAAGCAATTTTGTCACACACACTTAAAAAGGACAAACACAGTCACACACGTAGTTATACATAGTAAGCGCAAAACAAATTTTCAAAGCTTACCTTCAAACACTCAATGATAAATTATTTATCAATAAACTGACCAAGACCTTGAATCATATGTTTGCTTTCGGCTTATAGCTTCCAACAGTAGAGATGTGGATGTCTCCTCTGACATGTAATCATTGATTCCAAGCATGAAACAATAACTCAACCATTAACATCGGCACACAAGTTACGTATACCATCTTCAGCACATACCTAAGTAAAGTGCCAGATCTCTCAGTACGGAACAGCAGCCGTCGACTTACTGAGTGTATCAGAAAGACACACGGTTGGGCAAAGATGATTTCGCAATATGAAAAGCAAAAACACAGTTTGTCAAATAAAATTGTCGAATGAATGGGCAACTTTCATCGTCCGATGTGCACTGTCTGTGGCTTTGCATCTTTTATGTAGAAATGTTGAGCATAAAACAGATTCCCACCTTTAAATTAATAACTAGATTTGTTTTTGATATGATGACTGTGCATAGTTGTTCTGAGAAGATACTGTAGTCCACTTACTTATGATACTTCTGTGACAATAGGAAGGCGTCTGTCATGTTGTTTGACGGTTATAGATCGTGTAATGATTGTGTTTTTTTAATTAAGTGATCTGGTCCAGAATACTTGTTCATCCAAAAATCTGTACTTCTGTGATTTACTTGGGGTGACTCATTATCACTGCATAGAAAGACGTACAAGTACACAAAGAAATGAAGAGTACTGAACCCTACCTCATTGTTGTTTACTATCGCAACATTAAAACAAACAGTCTTACGGTTTCCAGCCCTTTCTTTCGTTTTCGGTTTTAATGGCGTATCGTTGTTTACCTCTATATTACGACCTAACATTATGGTCGGTGACGATATATACAAGTGTAACATCATAAATTCTGTTAATTCTGAAATAACAGACACCAACTCTGACTATTACAAAATGAATGGACCATGCTGTAAGTCTCGAAGGCATGACAAAGAATATTGAAGATGGCAGCACTAACACATGAAAGGTGATACGATAGCCAACACATTACCAATAGGGTGAATTATGTAGTAGGTGACATCTATCAGGAATGGAAGGACGGCGGCAAAACTACCTGGTCAATACGTCGCCTCACGCCAGACACAGGCTATTTAATCAGACTGTAACAAACAGGTTCCGAGTAAGGGTGATTTCTCATGTAACTTCATGGGTTGTTGCAAACTAACGAAAAGTCCACACTGTGAATCACTGTCGTTTGTTTGTTGATGCTCATACAATAGATTAACGTAACTTCACACTACAGTTCATTTATTTCTCTCTTTCTCTTTCACCTCTGCTTTGGCATGACTATCATGTATCAGTTTATATCACTACAGCTGCGTTTCGTGAGTTTTCACTCGTGGATGCGTCAATCCTGTAACACTAATGTTTCTTGGAATATTTGAAGCTCTAAGCTGTATTTACAACTATCTATTTCAATTGTGATAACAGGATGACACTCTTCCGTACGAGTAAAAGTACAGTTGCCCTTTAACTATTCGCCAAAAATTTGTTAAATTTCCGTTTCCGTAGAAACTTATAGTGAAAATCCCGAAAAAACAGAAAATCTCTAAGCTTCTTGCTAGTTTCTGTCAATGAAAATCAGCTTCCATTTTCGGTACACCTACAAGTATTTTTCCAGTTGTAACTGTGTGGCTGATGTATTTCTGTTCTTTCGAAACAAGCTCGCACAATTCGTTTGGAAAAACTGTGTCACTTTATCAGTTCATAACAGCACCACTGAAGTGACACGACAGCTCACAAACGATGTGACAACGGAGGGTCGCGGCATGTTACACGATACGTAATAAACAACAGAAGCTGCACATTACCTGGGGCCGAATAACTCGTTGGCGATTATCCGTGCATAGTTTGGAGATTTTTTTAAAAATATGAAAACAAAGCCTGAAGTATTCTGTTTTAAATTGGATGAATATCTTCATATAGAATTCGATGGTGTGCTTATGATTCTTGTGTCACCACCAGAAGACGATGCGGACGACATTCGCGACATCGTACACCCCTGAGATGTTTTTCTTCTTTCATCTTCATGTAAATGTGGGGACTCTAGCCTTTTAGAAAACACGTGCACTGTTTTCCAGTTGTATGTAGTAAGTCTCCTGTTCTTTTTATATAGTTCGGATTACATGCAAAAACGTATATTGAAATACGCCCCAAATTGAAATGCACCCTCATATATGGAGTTCAGAGTCACGAATTCAAACAATAACGCTGACAGCCCCATTAAAGGAATATGACAAAGAACAGGAGTTACTTACCTTGTGCAAGGTATTTATAGTGAGCGTAAATGAGTAGGCAACAGCACTGAGCTAACCTTGAATAGATGTAGCAATAAACACACGCCATTGACATGATAAACGTGTGCAGTGGACATACTTGGTCCAGTGTGTTAGCATAATCTTACGATCCTGAGACCTGGAAATGCGACACATAAAGCAACTACGCTTTTGTACATAAATGATGAACCACAGCATACGACTTACCTTTATTTCTGTAGAAACCACGAAAAGAAAACGATGAGGGAATTGCCCACCGTAATTACTGAATCGCCCAATACCGATCGCAGTGATGAATAAAAAAGTTTTTATCATTGCTGAAAGCAAAATGAACATCTCTGTAATAGCTTGATAACAATTATAAAGTGCAAGACGGCCATAAAGATACAATAATTTGAAAATTATGACAAGAGATAACGAATGTTTTTGTAGAATGCTAGAGTCGAAAAATACGTATTTGCCTTTGGGATAAACAAACCACCATGGTATGCAGATGAACACAGGGTGTAAGGTAAAAGTATTGCCAAACTTTCAGGAGACATTCCTCATACAAAGAGAAATGAAAAGTGTTATATGGACACGGACTGTTTCCATGTTGGTGCTCATTTTCTACTCATTTTCATAATCACATTCAACAAGGGAGCGTGGAACTAGAGCATGTCTGGACCCGTGGTCAAGTAATACATTTTCTTCCACTTAATATGATGAACGTTTCCTGAAAGTTAAGCACCATCTTTGATCTACATCCTGTATAACTCCCTTCTCCATAAAGCACAACACGTGCAACTTCTGTGCAGAAGAATGTATATATATCTCAAGATTTCTGAAAGAAGCTCATAAAATGGGAATGTGATATATTTAAGAGCCCTGATACTCAGACGTATCAATGGCAACCATAGTCAGTAATTTGTTTGGGAGATCATCCATCACGCAGAGCTACGAACTCATGAACTCAGCATAGTAAGCCCATGCTAAAATTATGAAAATTCTTTCACATCAAGCCTTGCAATTTTAACCAGAAAATAGGCATTACTTAATAAAGAGATATTTGCGGTTGAATTATATGCAGTAACTACAATGGTACTCAAATCTTACAAGACTATGAAGCATCTTACCGCATCTGTACAGCTCGACTCTGCCTCTGTGAACCATCACGCTTAGTCCATGTAAACACGTCGATCGTCCTCAGGCCACGTGTCACGCTCCTTCTTGATTGGTTGTTGTACTCAAGAAATTCATGGCGTGTCCTACAGCACTGCAAGTGTGTGAGTGGGATCGCAAATTGGTTTAGAAAATGTCGGCGGAAGTTGCTGAAAATGATCTACGCTGCATCGGAGCGAGTGAACGCTTATCATCGTCCGAGGAGACATCACTGTGTTTCTAAATTTATCAATGCATTCTTCAATCGTGTACCTAAGATTCGAGCGCAAACTGTTTTTCGTGCTAAATGCCATGACCACGCCGGACTTACGAAACTGTCGGTCCTTTTTGTCAGACAGCGGCCCTTGATATGTAATTGGAACATACTTTTAATCCATACTACTGTTAGATGGCCTTTCCTTCTTATCCTTGCTGTTATTAATTTTTGTGTACAACTTGTCCATCATGGCCAATATATTTATAAACAAAACGTCTCAAAAATGAGATCGACAGGAAGTGCAAAATGGCTAAGCAGGGATGGCTAGAGGACAAATGTAAGGATGTAGAGGCTTATCTCACGAACGGTAAGATAGATAATGCCTACAGGAAAATTAAAGAGACCTTTGGCGAAAAGAGAGCCACTTGTATGCATATCAAGAGCTCAGATGGAAAACCAGTTCTAAGCAAAAAAGGGAAAGCAGAAAGATGGAAGGAGTATATAGAGGGTCTATAAAAGGGCGATGTACTTGAGGACAATATTATGGAAATGGAAGAGGATGTAGAATAAGATGAAATGGGAGATACAATACTGCGTGAAGAGTTTGACAGAGCACTGAAAGACCTGAGTCGAAACAAGGCCCCGGGAGTAGACAAACATTCCATTGGGACTACTGACGGCCTTGTGAGAGCCAGTCCTGACAAAACTCTACCATCTGGTGAGCAAGATGTATGAAACAGGTGAAATACCATCAGACTTCAAGAAGAATATAATAATTCCAATCCCAAAGAAAGCAGGTGTTGACAGATGTGAAAATTACCGAACTATCAGTTTAATAAGTCACAGCTGCAAACTACTAACACCCATTCTTTACAGACGAATGGAAAAACTGGTAGAAGCCGACCTCGGCGAAGATCAGTTTGGATTCTGCAGAAATGTTGGAACACCTGAGGCAATACTGACCCTACGACTTATCCTAGAAAATAGATTAAGGAAAGGCAAACCTACATTTCTAGCATTTGTAGACTTAGAGAAAGCTTTTGACAATGTTGACTGGAATACTCTCTTTCAAATTCTGAAGGTGGCAGGGGTAAAATACAGGGAGCGAAAGGCTATTTACAATTTGTACAGAAACCAGATGGCAGTTACAAGAGACGAAGACATGAAAAGGAAGCAGTGGTTGGGAAGGTAGTGAGACAGGGTTGCAGCCTGTCCCCGATGTTATTCAATCTGTATATTGAGCAAGCAGTAAAGGAAGCAAAAGAAAAATTCGGAGAGGGTATTAAAGTCCAGAGAGAAGAAATAAAAACTTTGAGGTTCGCCGATGACATTGTAATTCTGTCAGAGACAGCAATGGACTTGGAAGAGCAGTTGAACGGAATGGACAGTGTCTTGAAAGGAGGATATAAGATGAACATCAACAAAAGCAAAGCGAGGATAATGGAATGTAGTCGAATTAATTCAGGTGATGCTGAGGGAATTAGATTAGGAAATAAGACGCTTAAAGTAATAAAGGAGGTTTGCTGTTTGTGAAGCAAAATAACTGATGATGGTCGAAGTAGAGAAGATATAAAATGTAGACTGGCAATGGCAAGGAAAGCGTTTCTGAAGAAGAGAAGTTTGTTAACATCGAGTATAGATTTAAGTGTCAGAAGTCATTTCTGAAAGTATTTGTATGGAGTGTAGCCACGTATGGATGTGAAACATGGACGATAAATAGTTTGGACAAGAAGAGAATAGAAGCTTTTGAAATGTGGTGCTACAGAAGAATGCTGAAGATTAGATGGGCAGTCACATAACTAATGAGGAGGTATTGAATAGAATTGGGGAGAAGAGGAATTTGTGGCACAACTTGACAAGAAGAAGGGACCGAGGATGTAGGTTGCAGTAAGTACTGGGAGATGAAGAAGCTTGTAGAGGATAGAGTAGCAGGAGAGCTGCATCAAACCAGTCTCAGGACTGAAGACAACAACATTGTGTATGAATATATAACGCTTCTGGTTTTGGTGTCATAGTAATGTAGTTTGTCATTATTCCACATTCAGTGAGGCCCATGGACGAAACGAGTGCCATGCCGATGGGAGCGTACGTGGAGTCACGGTGTATCTTGATCGACATGTCATTTCCCCCTTTTCTTGTGCCCTTCGGTTTGCTTCTGACCTGGCAATTCTTAATTGCATATGCCAATGCTGGTTTTTGTAGTTGATTCGTACCTTGCTCATAACGAATGTATAGATGGTGAGAGACATTATAGCAAGTGAATATGTTATTTTTTAGCACTTCTGATACCTAAGACCATATTGTCTGGACAGATAAAGCCCAGCACACAGGTTTTTATCGCTCGTCACATTGTACCTAAGTCGTGTTATGTACAGCTTTCTGTGTGAATATTCCTGATGTCCTTATATGAATAAAGGTAAATTATAATATGTAGTTTTGTAACGCGCTAATGGATAATGTCTGTGCCTCAGTTGCTTTTAGTCTGTAATTGACGTACTTTATAGTGATTGTAGTATGCACAGGGAATCTACGCGCAAATGTAAGGTTTGCATGTGTATGTGACAAGCAGTTATAGTAAAGTTGTGTTTTAGTAGTAATGAGAGGTTATACCGTGGGACTGTGTATGCGCTGCTTGGACAGCGCTATCTGGTGGCTGGTTGTGAACCGCTAGAAGCACAGCAGGTAAGCCTGCGCGGAATAGGGCAGTGATGATGCCGATTGGTGCTAGGTGGGCAGTGGCAGTTTTATCTGGTGACTTCAGTTTCGTATTTTATGGAAAGAGCAGTTTTTTAATTTTTTTTATTAGTTGTGTTAATGATTTTATCAGATGGTTTGCCTCATATGCCATGATGTCCATATGTTTCTATAGATGTTAATCCATGCTCCACGTATGTGGTTCTGTAAAAATTGTAATGTATATAGTTAACTCATTTAAGCCCTCCCTCAAACCTGTTATGTTATACCTTCACAGATCTGATGATGGCACCTTTAGAGTGCTGAAACCGGACATCTAATAAACGATTGAAGCGATCGTGGCTTTTCAATTATTTTGATATTACATTAGTTAAATATTGGCACCATGCAGTGGTTACAATTAACTAATGACATACATCGAATACAGCACAACGACAACAAACATGGACGACGCTACATCATAAAATATGGCAACCAATTAGATTGAAAATCATAAAAACGACATCTTGCACAAAACATACTTTACGGTATAGTAATAACATTATACAAAAGAAATTTGTAAAAAGTATTTGCATCTAAATGTATCGTCACCCTCCTCAGCAACAAATTAGAAGCACGAAGTATAATGCATACATTTACAGCCAAATCGCCATTAAATCTGTAACTGGACCATTCTGCAACATAGTAATTAAATAATAAAAAATATATCTAAAACATCTAATGATGAAGACGGTAAGACCAACCACTGTGTAAATAAGAACAAAACATTTTTACAATTGTAGAGAAAACATGCCAATGGTCTATGTAAGATATGACCTAGAGATCAATAATAAAATGTGAATGCAACAAAGACACAGAGCTACATGTTTCATAAACCTCAGACCTCAGGCTATGGCCTACATGGAACTTGGACCTCAGGTTATGGATGACTTTCGGTATGACTGATTATAAGTTAAATCTGCACTGTGTACATTGCAACTAATTACACAAGCAGAAACATATCAGTGGAATTGTGTAGAATGATATGAAAATGTACTGACGTCAAAATTTTTTATTTGTAAGCTGATTCATTCTTTATACTCTTGACTTGTATTACCATTCATAGCTTTTATGCTGCTATAAAATCAGTGCCGAATGTATACGAGACAATATACATGATGATATCTGTTGGATACATACAGTGTTTGATCTTATTCCTTAAAGTGTTTCTTAACGATTCTATTAACGCTTGTAGTATTGTATTAGGCAACTAATTAGAAAGCTTACAGGTTCGGAATGAAATTATCACTCTGCAGAGGAGTGTGCACTGATATGGAACTTCCCGGCAGATTAAAACTGTGTGCTGGACGGAGACTCGGACGTGAGACTTTAGCATTTCGCGGGCAAGTGCTCTGCCGTATCACCTGCCCAAGCACGACACACAGTCCGTCCTCACAGCTCTACTTCTGCCAGTACCTCTTCTCGTGCCTTCCGGACTTGACAGAAGCTTTCCTGGAAACGTTACAGGGCTAGCACTGCTGGAAGAAAGGATACGGCGGAGACATGGCTTAGGCACAGCTGAGGGTATGTAACTGCTGCAGAGTGAAAATTTTCTCGAAACATCTCCTAGGCTGTAGCTAAGCCATGTCTACGCAATATCTTTTCTTCTAAAAGTGCTAGTCTTGCCAAATTCACAACAGAGCTTCCGTGGAGTTTGGAAGGTAGGAGACGAGATACTGGGGGAAATAAAGTTGTCACGACGTATCGGCAATCGTTCGTGTGTAGCTCAGTCGGTAGAGAACTAGTCCGTGAAAGGCAACGATCCTGAGTTCGAGTCTCGGTGCAGCAAACAGTTTTAATATGCCGGGAAGTTTCCTAGACGTTCATTTTCAAGCGTGTCCTACTGAGGCTGCACCGAAGTAGTTGATCTTAATAATAAAGTAGTCACTGTCAGTGCAGCCTTTTTAAGTCTCAAAGCCAGTCGCCTAATAAAATACTGCATCTGTTGACAGAATTGTTCATAAACCCTTCAAAAAAATTAATATAATTTCTGGTTTCCTGTCAACAAAATGTTGAAAATGAGGAAGTTTGCATTATTGTCAGTTGTGTCTGTGGTTTTTGTGACCTGAGGACTAGTTATACATATAGTTGTTTCGATACCCTTAACTTTATTCGAAGGTATAAGATGTTTGTTTTGGTCAATGGTTGTTCTCCATATTTCATATACATATACAGTCATGCTCGTGGTTTGTGTCTTCTCTAATTAAAGTGTCATATCAGCTATAACTGAGGATCTGGGTTTGTTGCATCCATGTTTCATTACTGATCAGTTAGTACGACCCTGATGTTTATGTCATATGGAACCAGAGGCCTTGATCTGCAGCACTTATTTTATTATTGAGAGCCAATATATGTTCGTATTGTATACAATTTCATTGATATGTTCCTGTTTGTATGATGAGTTGAAATGTGAATAGTATAGTTTTAAATCTCATTCAGACATACGCATTGCCATCTGTAGCCCGAGATCGAAGCTTTATCTTAGCGAAAGACACAGGTTTTGGTTTTGTTGCATCCATGTTTTGTTATAGATGTGTAATGTAGAGCCATATATTACTTCTCTGATATGTTTTGATTCTAAAAGTGAAAAGCTTTTGGTTGAACTCTCTGGCTCTAGCATTAGAAGCTCACGGTATAAAAATATTTGTGCAATCACTATGTTACAAAACATTCAGTTATGGATTCACGGTGATCTGACGGTAAAACTATGGAATACCATTGTTATTTACTATTCGTTGGTGAGAAGAATGACATGTGATATTGTACCTTAAACATGTGGTTATGTCATTGGCTTCCTTAGAAGACAAGCTCAATGGCTGTAATTACTGTATAAAAATATTTATATACACTGTGTGATCAAAAGTATCCGGCCACCCCCCAAAACATACGTTTTTCATATTAGGTGCATTGTGCTGCCACCTTCTGCTAGGTACTCCATATCAGCGATCTCAGTAGTAATTGGACATCATGAGAGAGCAGAATGGGGCGCGCTCCGCGGAACTCACGCACTTCGACATTGGTCAGGTGATTGGGTGTCACTTGTGTGATACGTCTGTGCGCGAGATTCCTACACTCCTAAACATTCCTAGGTCCACTCCGATGTGATAGTGAAGTGAAAACCTGAAGGGACACGTACAGCATAAAAAGGTACACGCCGACCTCATCTATTGACTGAAAGAGACCACCAACAGTTGAAGAGGGTCTGAAATAGGCAGACATCTATCCAGACCATCACACAGGAATTCCAAACTCCATCAGGATCCCCTTCAAGCATCTGACAGTTAGGCAGGAGGTGAGAAAGATTTCATGGTCGGGTGGCTGCTCATAAGCCACACATCACGCCGGTAAATGCCAATCGACGCCTCGCTTGGTGTAAGGAGTGTAAGCATTGGACGATTGAAAAGTGTAGAAACGTTGTGTGGAATGACGAATTACGGTAAGCCCGGTAAAAGCCATGTGCCAGCGTGTGCAGTGCCAACAGCAAAATTCGGAGGTTTAGATGTTATGCTGTGGTCGTGTTTTTCATGGAGGGGAGCTTCCACCCCTTGTTGTTTTCCCTGGCACTATAACGGCACAGGCCTACACTGATGTTTTAAGTACCTTTTAGTTCCCCACTTTTGAAGAGCAATTCGGGGACGGCGATTGCGTCTTTCAACACGATCGAGCACTGTTCATAATGCACGGCCTGTGGCGGAGTGGTTGGGGCAATAACATCCTTGTAATGGACTGGCCTGCACAGAGTGGTGACCTGAATCCTATGGAACACATTTGGGTTGTTATGGAGAGCCAACTTGGTGCCAGGCCTCACCGACATCAATTCCACTCCTCAGTGCAGCACTCCGTGAAGAATGGGCTGTCATTACCCTAGAAAGCTTCCAGCACCTGATTTAACGTATGCCTGCGAGAGTGGAAGCTGTCATCAAGGCCAAGGGTGGACCAACACCATATTGAATTCCAGTATTACCGATGGAGGGCACCACGAATTTGTAAGTCATTTTCAGCCGGATGTTCGGATTCTTTTGGTCATATAGCGTAATATTACTGCCATAAGTTAAAATATGTATCTTGAAAGACATCATTTCTGTGATTCACGATTAGTTTGGCTGCCGTGTTTACAGTGTAGTATCATCCAGGTTTTTTCTCATTACACTATAGTCATTGTACGTCATTTGTTGATACAAACCACAACATGCTGCCCACATTGAACTAGTCTTGTGTGAGTTGTACTGCCTGGCTTCTACGTGTATCTATATCTACATCAACGTGATTACTCTGCAGTTCACAATTAAGGGCCCCGCAGACGGTTCATCGAACTTCCTACAAGCTATTTCTCTAAAGTTGGGTTCTCAGACTGCGCGCAGGAAAAATAAACACTTAAATACCGTGTTTTTCCGAGCGAGCTCAAATTTCTCTTATTTTATCTTGACTATCGTTTCTCCGTAACTGGGCTCCAACGGAATATTTTTGCAATCCGAGAAGGAAACTGGTGTTAGAAATTTAGCAGGAAGATAGAGCCGCAACGGAAAATGCATTTGTTTCTGTGACCTCTCGAATCATCTCCATTGTACTCTCTCCTCCATTCCGCCATAGTAGAAACCGAGATGCACTTCTTGGAACCTTTCCGATATCCTCTATCTGATGCGCATCCCACACCGCACAGCAATACTGAAGAACGGGGCAGATTTCACAAAAAGCTCGTAACTGAGCTCGTCCAAGGCTGCGCAACTGGAATCCCACTACAGTGCTAACATGAGCTGTTCTCCTGCCTGTGCTGTGTAGTGTTGAAAGACTGAGGGTTTAACCAATTCAGGAACTTTTATTTGTAGTGTTGCTGTTGCTCCGTAAGTTTTAATAATTTTCCATTTCCTTGGACAAAAAAAAAAAGAGGACGTGTTATCATATCCTGTGATAGCATGACTGAAAAGGGCAAATGCAGAATCGAAATTGAAAGAATTACTGGACTATCACACTTTTGCTGATTTTTCTCTTCCCGTTTTATGGGAGAACAAGACTTAGTAGCTTGGAAAATAGCTGTTTCCACAGTTAATGAGTCTGCATCGTCTTCTCTTGTAGCAATTGAATTCCTTCATCCTCAGATTTATTCATGAGTATAATAATCAAGTGGTGGTTCTTTTTGTTTGTTATGATATATGATGAAGAACCTGAAGTCCTTAAACAACCAGGTATTTCAAAAGACATTGTCTCTCCCCCCTTAAAGGGAGCAACCAACCAACCCTTTGCAAAGCATCACTTCGGTAGAGATCTATAGATTATACCTTAAGGTGGGGCAGATTTGTGACTTCCTATTGAAAATTTCATTTCGTTGAATAAGTTTGACTTGTAAGTGCATGAGTGCTTAATGGCTCCTAAAACGGAAAAACTAGATACTTTTGTAAAATTAAATGACGTGCCCTTCAACTTTTACAACCATACATTATTCATTTGTAGTAGTTGAAATTCTTTCCAGACTAATATTCTTGTCATACTGCTTTGCTGCGCAAGGAGTAACTTCCATGATTCTTCCCATAGAATGGAAGCTATTCGACCTGTCAATCATGCAGATGCTAAAATCGACATTATCAGAGATGAGCTGGATCAATCCTTCACTGGTTATGCTAGGATGCTCAGGTAGTGCAATCGAGGACATCTAAAATAAGGAAACTTTCATATATGGAGCTGTGAATCCAATTGCACTATTAACCTCAACAATAAGTCTTGATCCGAAACGTTTGTACAAAAATGTACTGTGCTCAGTCAATAGTGAAGTTAGAACTCAATAGTGAAGTTATAAATGACCGTACCCTTACAGCACAAATCGCTGCGTGTGAAAAAGCAACACATTGTTTTCCATTTATCTACAGTTCATAGTCTGTTTTTCAAAATTAACATCTCAGAAAAATAAAGCAATGATTCAGGGGTCACTGATTGGAAATCTGGCAATAAATCATTGGGTTGGGTGGGGAAGGCGGGTGGAGTTCCTGATGTATCATAGACCTGTGTTCGGATGTCCTCACGAAGTGTATATGTAGCAGTGCGTACAATTCTCAGACGCTCTTCTCATGGATCTGATAAGTTGCTGTGACCGAAACTATCAGACAGCATCTTATAGTCCGTACTTTTGAAACATATTACTGTGTTCTTTTTATGTCTGTCAACAATATATATTTCTTCAGAAAACTCCCGGAAGAGTCAGGTTTCTATGATCCTTACATCAGCCTTCCAGCCATTCATGATTTGGTACTTTAAGCGCTGCAAAGTAAACTGGCATTATTCTGATTGTTCGATGTAGGAACAAATCATTTCCATTGCTTCATCTTCCTCTGTGGATATAGGACGTCCTTGTTTTCCTCCACTCCTGACTGGTAAAATTCCCTTTGACAAAACCTCTCGTATTGAGCACTTTTAGCACAAGGTCTTCATTACGGATACATTCCATGACTTCATGAGACCGGCCATCATCTCCTCTTTCAGCAACCCCCATAACTGTACCAGTTGATTCAAGTTTCAACACTTAACGAACAGTATTTTGCTTTGCATAGGGAAGGCTGGTAAGTTTCTCCCATTTAACATCCAATTCCTCGCCACAATACACAATAAAAAACAGTGTTTATTAAAATCAAATACCACCTTGTATGGCCGAAGATTCGACGTTGTGAGTGCTGGGCCTATTTTCCAAAGACGATCTAATCAGTTTTGGATTACTGTACATGTTTTACTGTACATATTCTGACAAGCATTGTACACTTCAGCTTCAGCCAGACCAATAAATAACTTAAGAGGTGCTGGGATTTTGCTATCCTTACTGGACTAAACTAACGTCTCTAGTCCTTTCCGTTTCACCTAACCACTAAAACACCTGCCAAGTTGGCGTCACATATAAATCACACCTACCATACGATGTGACAGCACAAATGAAAATAAACTTAAAGTAGTAACGTGAATTTTGCAAGGCAAAGGAGTTTTGAACGCATCCTTTCGCCAAAGCAAGAAGACCGGGCGAGATTAACAACAGAAACAATAACAAATTAACGGAGGGGATGGCAGCCTTGGCTGTTTACGACATGTCAATAGAGGGAGATCTGTAGATACCTTTATGCAGGTGGGGCAGATTTGTGGCTTGCCATTGAAAATTTAATTTCATTGAATAAGTTTGACTTCTAAGTGTTTGACGCTTAATGGTGCTTAATCCTGAAAAATCAGAAGCTTTTGTAAAATAAAATTTCATGCCCCACAACTTTGATAACTTGACATTCTTCATTGGCGGCCGGAGTGGCTGAGCGGTTCTAGGCACTTCAGTATGGAACCGCGTGACCGCTACGGTCGCAGGTTCGAATCCTGCCTCGGGCATGGACGTGTGTGATGTCCTTAGGTTAGTTAGGTTTAAGTAGTTCTATGTTCTAGGGGACTGATGACCTCAGAAGTTAAGTGCCATAGTGCTCAGAGGCATTTGAACCATTTGAACATTCTTCATTTGGTTTAGGCGTTTTCTAGTTACGGGCCTTCGAGCACACTTTTCAATAGGATGTTTAGTTACCTAGTAATAGCCGAAAGCGTCAGCAAGTACCAAAATTTCTTGTTTTTTTTCTTTTATTTTTTTTTTTTTGGCCACAAGTTTGTTCCGAGGGTTTTAGAGGTCTGAAATTTGGATTCAACATACTCTCACCTATGTACATAATGTAAAATAAAAAATCTTCTACCTCATTTCTTGTAAGCAAAGAACGATTTTACTGGACTAGAAGTAATTTATGTTAAAAAATCTGTTTTACTCCGAGTCGATATAATTTAAATTAAGTAACAAATGTCGTAACTAAATTAAATGATAAAATCATATGGTCCAGCCTGCGCTAACTGCTTGGCCAACTTGCTCATTGATGGGCTGTGTTGGTCCACATGGTATTACTGTACTAAATACTGTTTCGTGAATAGAAAACCAGGGGGAAGCTTTAGTTACTTCGTTGGAAAGGTGCTAAAACAGTGTACCAACATTTCCACTCAAAAAGATCAATTGAAACGTTTAAAATAGAAACCGGAAGAAAATCAAGAGAAGTAGTAGGTCAACCAGTCCTTGTCCCCCACCCCGCCTTGCGATAACTTCCATTTACAACTTTTCTTTCATACGAGGGCTCTTCGGAAAATGAAGTCCCATTAGGCACGAAATGGAAACCATAGTGAAAAGCCGACGAAGCTCTGGAGAGACGTGCTGGGCAGTGCCTTTAGTATTCTCGTCTGTCTCGTCACGTCGTTCTCTTCAGTTCTGCGCCCACTGTGAACACGTAAAGATGCATAGAAAGTAGTGTCTCCCGCCATGTATTAGGGCATGGTGAGAGATTTCGCCTGATGTCATGCAGCCCTCATGATGTAACTGTTATGCGTTTTCTTCTTCGTGACAGTTCTCGGGCGCACTCCGCATGGGCAATGAAGACGCTCCTGAAGAGTTTTCGACGGGAAGTGTTTCATCGCCCACAACACAGACCGTAATTGTCTCACCCTGAGTTTTATTCTACTCACAAGAACCGCTGCCTATGAAGACAGCATTTTGGCATAGACAACGATCTGTAGAATAGCCTAGGCCGTAGACAATTGGTGGAAAGCAGAGGCGGCTGGCTTCTATGACGAGTGTACTGGAAAGTTGGTGCAGTGCTACTACAATTGTCTAAGTCCAACCGGGGACTATGTAGACCAGTATCTGGACGGTTTAGGTAACTGCTGAAAATAAAAAAAAAATTTGATTTCCACTGTGGTTTCCACTTCGCAACCGATCGGATCTTACTTTCCGAATAGGCCTCGCACTTTATTCACAACTGAAGTTCGGCATTATGCTTTGTAACACCCTAATGAGCCCAAAACCCAATTGGGAAAGACCATCATGATGTAAAGTAGGGAAAAGTTATCCTGACAGGTACGACAACTTTGCCGAAAGTCTTGATAAACACCAAAATTAAGCATTACAGAGTGTGTTTTGGTGGAAATGAAGAAGAAAGAAAGGTCATCTTCAGTTATTTGCCAAACATCTAAGTAATAATTGCAGATTAATACCATGAAAGTTAAGTCCAAAGAAATGTCGGTCAGAGATAACTTTTATGTGGAAGGGAGTTGTAAACGCAAGGAAGAAATTCAATGCGTCTACAATACTCATTCTCGGAAAAAAGTAAGTCGCTTGCTAGCTATCGTGCTATCAAGTCATACGAGAGCAGCTGTTGCCATAGTTGAGCGAACGGGGCGCGACGAGATTGTTTTACTTTCAAAAGTCGCTGTTGCGTGACGTAGGCACACGGATTTTGTGAGCTGATATTCAGACTAGAGACTTGGACCCCGATAGTATGCTGACTGTGAATAGCTAGTTGTTGGATTTTATTGACGGAAGTTGGCAATATTGGACTCAACATTCATATAACTGAACTTATAGAAAGGAATGGACAACGTTTCCAAGGACTGTAATACACGTTCAGTCTCGAGTAGGAGACATTGACACGAATACGTGAAGAAGATACAATTTCGCCGAGGGTTAAAGCTGTCGTAATTGTCACGATACTTGAAACTGACAGAACTGCCAGTGCTAATTAACCGTGTGTGCGTGTGACGTGATGTTTATAAAGTATTTAGCGAAAAGGAACAATAAAACTGTTCATCAAAAGTGGAAATTCAACGGGTCGCCTCCATAATTAATTATGAATATTTGGTAATTGCTCATCAAAAGTTAATGAACAGTGACTTTTTTAACATGGAAGTAAATTGGTGGCCTGTTAGTTGTAACAAGAAAGGTTTGGACATACAAAATATTACGACGCAAGATAATTAAGACATTGCTAAAGAGTATCTGTAGATCTCGCGTCATATAGAGCGAACAATTTTACTTGGCAACGAACACACAACGACCAATACGGTCTGCAATTGAATTTTTTCCTCGCTTTTGGTGATGTGGACGAAGCGCAAGTGTTAACCGGTCACATAATAATTCAACTTAAAACCATGAGAGACAATCAAGTGCGCAGTTCGCATTAATAAGGAAACTGTGCGGACTCGCAATCAAACTTTAATCACTTAGCGAGGAACGATTTCTCAAGCGCCTCTTCAGATCTTTTCTCTCGTTAACCGAAGGAGATATCCATCATCGCGCATAGCGTCTCGACTCCACCGACCGAGCTGTAGCAGGAACAGCTCCACGGCGACAACACCAGCACGCGGTGGAGAGCGGACAGCTTCCTCTTCAGCGCCTTCCTACGGCTTTGCATCAGTATAATGGATGTCATTCTACTACTCGTAAATTTGCATCATTTGAAAATGTCGATGCAACGGATTTGAGAAAAACTGCTGTTACTGAGTGTCTGGATTACACAGTACACACAAATATCGTCTTCTGCGAACATTAGAAAAGATCCGGAGAGGTACCTAATACATAAATAAGAAAGACATTCAAAATTATGAATATTTTTAATCAGATACAGCGGTACATGTACGTTTATGTGATGGTGTAGCGGTTAACACATTGCTCTGTCGGAAGACAGCGGACTCGCCTGTACAACGAAGGATTCTTTGGTTGGGTCTAGAAGGAGATTGAGTGTCAACACCGGAGTTACCCATTCGTCGTTGCGGCATACAGTGACTATACTCTTCTGTGGTTTCGTTACGAGGAGCCCAGCTTGCTTTGGCGCCTCCTTCTTTGGACGACATCGTGGAAATGATACAGAATTAAGACCCTATTCAGCTTACATTCAAGGATAATTTTTATCGCATAAATGTCTTTAAAACCTTTCATGCCACGCTATTATTTTACATTCCGTATCGAGAAACGTGGACGTTATAATGTGATAATGTGCTCTACCATGTGCAGTGCACACAACAAGTAACTTCTCGGGAACCAGCATTTTTATGAAAGCAAAATGAGGCGCATTACGGGCCCGATTACATGCATTTTGTATCTCGACCGAGTCGAAAACGCAGAAACGCTTAAACCTAGCTTAACCTGCGTGAAAAACAAACAGAGAAATGCAAACGAACGGACAGACAAACAGAGCGAAACAAAAAGCGCTGACTGGAGTTTTCTCATCCGAGCTGGTGAATTAACAATAAATTAAAGTTTGCCGCGCCGGCCGCTAGTTTTTTAGATCCCACTTGATGAAGGGCCAGCTACGGGATTACTGGCTGGGAGCGCATTCATCAGGGCTGCCACGTCGACGTGCAGGCAGGCCCGGCATTTTTTCCTCATTACAATGGCAATCCGCTCACCGGCATCGCTCGCGCTCCACCAGTACCGACCGCCGGTGTTGGTAGCCCTGCAGCGCTCCGGTACACATAAAAAAGAGGCGACGGCCGGTCGGGAGCACATCTATAATCAAAGCACAATGCTCTCTCCAGCTTACGAACACTACATACTTCTATGCCATTGGTTTCAAAGACAGTATCGGTAAATGTAATGGTGTGGCAGTTGCATATTCCGATTTCTTTTTGACTTGTAACCTCCCGCTTTATTTAAAATTTTAATTTAGCAATGGAGGCGAAGAAGTACCGACGGTCAAAAAGTAACTCTTTCAATTTTTATTTTACAAAAAAAGTAAACATTGCCATTTTGGTTTGCATTATAACCCAGTCCTCTTATTTTCCCGACGCTTTTGCTTGAGTTGAGAAAATATAATACATTGATTGTAAAAAACTGCAACACCAAAAAAATAATTCATGCAGGGTTATTACATATACAGTACTGACCATTAAAATTGCTACACCACGAAGATGACGTGCTAAAGACCCGAAAGAAGAAGATGCTGTGATACGCAAATGATTAGCTTTTCAGAGCATTCACACAATGCTGGCGCCGGTGGCCACACCTACAACGTGCTGACATGAGGAAAGTTTCCAACCGATTTCTCATACACAAACGGCAGTTGATCGGCGTTGCCTGGTGAAACGTTGTTATGATACCTCGTGTAAGGAGGAAAAATGCGTACCATCACGTTTCCGACTTTTATAAACGTCAGACTGTAGACTATCGCGATTGCCATTTATTGTATCGTGACATTGCTGCTCGCGTTGGTCGAGATTCAGTGACTGTTAGCAGAATATCGAATCGGGTGATTCAGCAGCGTAATACGGAACGCTGTGCTGGATCTCAACGGCCTCGTATCACTAGCAGTAGAGATGACAGGCATCTTATCTACATGGCTCTAATGGATCGTGCAGCCACGTCTCGATCCCTGAGTCAACAGATGGGGACGTTTGCAACACAACAATCAACTGCACGAACAGTTCGACGACGTTTGCAGCAGCATGGACTATCAGCTCGGAGACTATGGCTGCGGTTACCCTTGACGATGCATCACAGACGAACCTGGGTGCGCGAATGACAAAACATCATTTTTTCGGATGAATCCAGGTTCTGTTTACAGCATCATGATGGTCGCATACGTGTTTGGCGACATTGCGGTGAACTCACATTGCCGGCCGGAGTGGCCGAGCGGTTCTAGGCGTTTCAGTCTGGAACTGCGCGATCGCTACGGTCGCAGGTTCGAATCCTGCCTCGGGCATGGATTTGTGTGATGTCCTTAGGTTAGTTAGGTTTACGTAGTTCTAATTTCTAGGGGACTGATGACCTCAGATGTTAAGTCCCATGGTGCTCACAGCCATTTGAACCATTTGAACGGACATTGGAAGCGTGTATTCGTCATCGTTTTACTGGCGTATCACCCGGCGTGATGGTATAGGGTGCCATTGGTTATATGTCTCGGTCACCTCTTGTTCGCATTGACGGTACAGTGAACGGTATACGTTACATATCAGATGTGTTACGACCCGTGGCTCTCCCCTTCATTCGATCCCTGCGAAACGGTACATTTCAGCAGGATAATGCACGACCGCATGTTGGATGTCCTGTACGGGCCTTTCTGGATACAAAAAATGTTCGACTGCTTTCCTGGCCAGCACATTCCTCAGATCTCTCAGCAATTGAAAACGTCTGGTCAATGGTGGCCGAGCAACGGGCTCGTCACAATACGCCAGTCACTACTCTTGATGAACTGTGGTATCGTGTTGAAGCTGCGTGGGCAGCTGTACCTGTACACGCCATAGAATCTGTGTTTGACTCAATGCCCAGGCGTATCAAGGCCCTTATTACGGCCAGAGGTGGTTTTCTGGGCTGGATGAAGCGTCGTCTCACGCGGTCTGCACGTCCAGCACGAACGCTGGTCCAACTGAGGCGCCAGGTGGAAATGGCATGGCAAGCCGTTCCACAGGACTACATCCAGCATCTCTACGATCGTCTCCATGGGAGAATAGCAGCCTGCATTGCTGCGAAAGGTGGATATACACTGTACTAGTGCCGACATTGTGCATGCTCTGTTGCCTGTGTCTATGTGCCTGTGGTTCTGTCAGTGTGATCGTGTGATGTATCTGACCCCAGGAATGTGTCAATAAAGTTTCCCCTTCCTGGGACAATGAATTCACGGTGTTCTTATTTCAATTTCCAGGAGTGTATATTTGTCCAGTGAATACCCATTTATCATCTGCGTTTCTTCTTGGTGTAAGAATTTTAATGGCCAGTAGTGTATATTCAAGTGATTAAGATTGCAAGACCAATGTAAGCACGAATAAGCCATAGTTAATGTGAAATGCTAGTACATTTGTAACTGGAACTACCATGAGAATGATGAACGCAGGCATGCAAATACGCATGCATTGTCTTGTAGGTGTACCGGGTGTCAGATTGTGGCAAAGAATTCCGTGCCTGTTCCCCTTGATCGATAAATACAGGGACGGTTAATCATATTAGTGGATGATACTGGAGTTGTCCGGCCAAATCCGATACGTGCTCGACTGGAGATAGACTTGCTGATATAGCACACGAAGGAAAGATGTATATCACGTTAGGTTACGACAATGTGGGCGAGCGTTACTCTCTTCAAAAACACCCACGGAGTACTATTCATGAATGGCAGCACAGCAGCCAGAATCACCAGACTGACGTAGAATATTGTATTCGGCGTGCGTGGAATAGCCACGAGAGTGCTACTGCTGTCAGACGAATTGGCACCCCAGGCCATAACTTTAAGTGTAGGTTCATTGTGTCTAGTAAGCCGTCAGGTTGTTTGCAGGCATTCAACCTGCCTCCTTCTAACCAACACACGGCCATCACTGGCACCAAGGCAGAATCAGCTTTCATCAGTGCTCTACCATGTCCTCCAATGAGCTCTCGCTTTAGACCACTGAAGTCCCAAATGGTTGTTGTTTGGGGTCCGTGGAGTGCTCCCTACAGTGCGTCTGACACGGAGTTGTCTGTGAAGTAACCGATTTGTAACAGTTCGTTGTGTCTCTGTGGTGCCAACTGCTGGTCATATTGCTGCTGCAGATGTTGTACGATGCGTCACTGCTATACTCCGCAAATGACGGTCTTCGCCTTCAGGACTGCTATGTGACCGTGGGGAAGCCGGTCTTCTGGCGAGACTGTGCATTCACGTCACCGCTCCTGCCAGCAGTCACGTAGAGTGGCTACATCCCTGCCAACTCCTTCTGCAGTATCGCAGGAAGAATTTCTACCTTCCCGTTGACCTACTATACGACATCGTTAAAACGCAGTTAGGCGTTGATAATGGCGTCTATGTCACGTTACAGACATTCTTCGCTAACATAAACGCGCCTCGCCTAGTCTCAAAGGATGTAAAGCTCGCGTCAGTTACAGCAGATATTTAAAGGAAACTTTATCTGAATATTCACAGCGGCGCTATTAGCGCCACTCTTTAAGTGTATGGAGAGAAAATTGAACAGACGTAATCTTTCTGGTGTAGAAAAACGCCTACGAGCTTTCGTTTATGTAGCACTTACTCCTTCTTGATGTTGTGATTTTCTTTCCGTCCGTGTATTCCGGCCTGCCATTCCTATGCAGATCATTTTGCCGTAGTTTCGCAAGAGTTCAGTTCTAATAAGGAATGGAGAAGTTAGCTCCAGATCAAGGGTAGACGGATGTTGTAAAACTCTCTAAGCGTCAGTCCTTCGCGTCCTTTACACTTGTCCCCAAAAATAAGTTTAAGGGTGGAAGTGCGATTAGACAAATATTGTGAAGGGACGAAAAGAAATGAAAAGAGCCTGAGAGCTTTAGAAATAGATGATTTAACAAGAATTTCGCAACTTCACTGCGTAAGAAAATAGGAAATGAGAAAGGACACAAAACTATTTCGCTATTGCAGATAGAGTAGATGGTTAGACGACGTCAAAAGAATGGAATAGATATGGCCAAAGAGAGAATATTCATGACAACCAGCTGAAAATGGGAAGAACAGTAACACCACGGAGAAGGTGACTAAAGGAATCCAAGAAGCGATGGAAGAAGAAGAATACAAGAGGATGATGATGAATACCGAGATCAAGGCGCTAGATGACAGAGATGAGGTATGCGCCGACAGTTGTAGGAACCCCGCGAGAAGAAGAGAGGGAGAAGAAGAAGAAGAAGAAGAAGAAGTAAAGAGAATGTCAAATACGTCGGAAAACGGATACAATATTTATGATTAACCTACCGGCATTCAATATAATCGATACATGAGCGCTCTGCTGAAGCACACAATTTTTCAGGGTCTCAACACATTCGAAGTGAAAATATTACATATTTGAGCCACTAAACTTCATACGCTTTTCCTTCATGAATTCTCTTGCATTACTATCACTTGTAATCTTTAATTAGTGTATCGTTTTATTGCACTTTCACTCCTTACCCTCCTCGAAATTTGTCTCAGTTTTAAACGTCACGATATTTCGCACACCCCATTTTACGTAAGACTCTCTAAGGTACCCCAGTGGTACGCTCCCGTACTGATCTTCTGCTGCTACCAAACAGAGTCGCTCTCGTCTCGGAACACTCGCTTCATAGAGACTATAACACGCTGCCGAAGTCAGTTTGCCAAAGAGCTAGGCACTCTTTTCGACGCGGTACGCTTACACACCATGACCCGTAAGTTATTGAACGTTTAATGCAATATGATGGTTACGCCACCAGAAGCACAGAAAAACCGTCCCCTTTGAGAAGACAGAAGAAGAGATCTTGATAGTAAGTACGGACAAATATTTCATTAAAAAGAACAAGAAAACTTTCTGAGGGTAGGAAACGACGGTAGAATTATCGTAGAGCCGGACGACACTAGTAAATAAGTTGTGGATAAGCTGGCTTTAGTTGTAACTGATAGACCAGAGGGGAAAATGAATCTCAATCGACATCACACACAGTTAAGGAAACACGAGGGTTTCAACAGAGATGTTGAGCAAAACAATGGATACGGAGTTTGATGGAGAGAGAAAAATTATATATCGGTTTAAATACGTCTGAGAACCTACGGACTTGACATCCTGTTTGTAAGATGTCCCACAGGGTATCCAGAGATCCCCAAAAACAAAAGTCCACCCATACACATAGCTATCTGAAGGTGTCCCGTCTGGGATGGTGCCTCGTGGAAGCTACCGTGTCCATTCACTATTATCAATAGCAACCGACCAGAACTTAAGGTGTGTAAGTGGAGGTTTGGAATGAAGGGAGACTGTAAACGGTATGTAACAGGTGCTGCGTCAGCTGCTGTGGGAGTCAGCACCGACATAAACAAGGAAGGAGAGAAGATGCGATTGCCGTTCGCAGGCATCCAAAATGATCTGTGCATAACACTTGAATAAATGAACTCTTTGTTACTACAAAGAAATGACACTTATCTTATTGTGCCTCCTAGGTTCAAGTACTTTACCCTCTATTACTACTCACAGAACGCAGGCCAATTATAGTCTTCCTACTAATATTACTTGACTTTTCCCACTCTATGATAGGCGTTTTTCTCATCCCAGTAATCTCGGCTACTCCAATATGATCTGTAATCGATTCTCACTTGTTGGTCAATCAATATCCAATTCCCATACCGCAGTTCTCGAAGGCCACGACCTAACTGGGCCGACTAGCTTTCCCGTTACCTCGGCTTAAATCACAATGAGCACATAAGGGTTTCGTTGGGCAGACAAACTACAACGCAACGAACGACAGTGCAACAAATGTCAAACGCGCTGTGAAGAAATGGAAAGCACTATCGCCAGAAATCCTTAACAAACTTCTAGCCAGCACTGAAGCAGGTATGTGAGTATACATTACCGTCCGTGGTGATCACACACGTCATATTAAGTACCATGCTTCGCCTTTTGTAAGGACAAGGGGATCATCGTTAATCTCGGTGACTTCAGTGTAATTACTGTCTTGGAATAAAAGTGTCCTATCTGTTTGTCTAATTGCACGGTTGTTTCATTTACCTTCTGTATTGCACAGTTCTTTAAGTGTATGGTGTATATTTCAACGAGCTATGTTAGTTGGCAGTGATACATTCTATGAAAGTTACTTTCGTCGCTTACTTTTGCACGCCAGTGTATTATGTCATCTATGTCCATATCAAAGTAATGTACAATACATCACGTAGAGCTCAAGGAAGCATTCGCCTCTGGGAAGAATAAATCAATCGTGGTGATGAGACTCTGATCTGTAGAAGGATAATTTGATGTATACGTATAAATTCATTAAAAAGGGGTGTTTACTAACATGTCAGACACAAATTCATACCTAACATTATAGTACGTATACATGGAAGATGTTATTGACCAATATAGCATGTGTGTGTGTGTGTGTGTGTGTGTGTGAGAGAGAGAGAGAGAGAGAGAGAGAGAGAGAGAGAGAGAGAGAGAGAGAGAGAGAGAGTGCGTGTGCGTGTGTGTGTGTTTGTGTGTCATCAGTCTTCTGACTGATTCGATGTGGGACGCCACGAATTCCTCACTTGTGTCAATTACAAATTCAGTCTCCCCTTGCACATTTTACCCTCTGAAATTCCGTGTAGCACCTTCCGTTCTTCCAGTGTAGTTTGTCTGCAGGACACCTCGTAGGAAGAACGGGCGAGCTTATGTCCCGAAAGAGCGGTATTTTTCCGTTACGAGCTCTTTTTATAGTTTTTTTTACCTATACTTCACAGGCTACAGATCACTGTAACGGTCCCTTCAATTATAAAATGCTTGAATGTTCAAAGATATAGTAATTTTACGTTTAGAGGGGACTTATTTTGCAAAATACAGTAATTAAACGTACCCACAGTACACGTGCGTCTACAGTTTTACCCTGTTTTTACGGTTTCACTTGGCTGATTAACAGGAGACACGACGGTAGGTGCAGTCTTCCGCCAGTGTTTCGTAACTCAACAAGGAGAAGCTGAGAGTAGTGACGACATTCAATGAAGTTAGGATCGCTATCTTTCCAGCTATTCACAGATTAACACCAGCCAATACAGGTACTCTTGGCTTGGCAAAGTTCTATGTATGGTCGAGTACTTCACGTGCTGAATAATCATATTCTTCTTCTTCTCACTCTTCTGTGACTTTTCCCACTAGAGGATAGACGTTTTTCTCCTCCCAGTAATCTCGGCTACTCCAACGAGTTCTGTAATCGATTCTCATAAGTTGGTGAATCAATATCTAATTCCCATACCAATGGTGGCTGTCCCATTTTAGATCTTCTCAAGCTCCATGTTAAAATCGTGCCGTTGCTCATTCTGTTTGCATGCTTAAACCACTGAATACTCTTACTACCTAATCTGATCGTTATGGACTGCGCTACTTACAATTTTTCCCATGTTGTGAGAGTATCGATGTTATCTTGTCGGGGGGCTCAAAGACATCTTCTCATAAAATTCTGAGTCCGTTGTCCCTTCTGTCATTAGTCAATGGTTACGTTATTGTGGATATTACTATGGAATATGCTTTTTTTCGTTTGATGACTAATACTATTGTTCCAAATCAGACCACCTATGGCCTTTCTCGTTTGATTACCTATAGCTACTTTGGTCTCCATACCTTCCTCACGGGACCGTTGGAGTTGTAACGCAATTTCAAAAATTTAAAATTTTCACATTTTTTAAAATTTTTTCTCCTAGGGAACGAAAGCCGTTCCTTATTTACAAATAAACACATGTTCTGTCTTAGCGAGACATAGTTTAGACCCTATCTTGCCTTCTTCCCGCACCATATTCTGTATCTTTTCTGCTCTTTGCCTAAATTATTTGTACAACTGCAAAATGTAGTGAATGCATTCTTTCCTATCCAGCTTACTTAGTCATACCAGAACATTTTTACATTGGGCTTCTAGCACTTGGTCTATGTATAGGTGAAAGGTAATGAGGATGTAGTGCAACCTTTATTAAGGCCTTTGATAGTTTTAATGCTTCCTGTTATTCTGTTTCCCATCTTTCCATTTTCTCCTGTTTCTTTCTACATTCTTATAACTTTATAAATCCATTAATATCATGTTTTTAGTCTGCTCATGGCAGGTGGTACCTCAGATCTTCAAACGTAGCTGAATGCTTTTTTGTAAATCGACAAAAGTGATCTGCATTTTTCTGCTACCATCTCTGTTTTTTTCTACTGCTGATCTAATACAGGGGTTTTTATGCAAGCATGATACACCAGCCCTAAAGCTACTTTTGTTCTCTGAGAAGTTTTTGAGATTCAGTTCAATCTTTTGCTTAAGATTTCTGGATACCAGTTGTGTTACTGAATGTATTACGCCAATTTGACTGTAACAGTAACCCGTTTTCCCTATACCTATAGATTTTACTGAGAAAAGATTGATTCTACTCTTTAATTACATCATCCCCTTTATCTTTCATTAAAAAATTACGGTTAAATGTTTTACTGTCTTTTCCCCTGCATATTTCAAGAGTTTCATTCTATTCTTTTCTGGATCAGGAACGACATTACTTTGGGCCCGGTTTAGAGAATTTTTCACATTTTTCCTTGTTATTTTTCCCGTGTCTTATTCTTCCATTCCTAATTAGTTCTAATTCGCTGCTCCGCCTTCCATTGCCTCTGAGGATCTGTTGTAGCCGATTCTTACTTAGACCGTATACACTCGTATCGGAAAGATTTCTCTTCTGTCAGAGAGTTTATAGGAGGGTAGGAGTCAGCAACAGGAAAGACGAAATTAGTAAATATCTTATCAGCTGTCAAAATGTATCACACTTGTGGTTCAGCTCCTTTACATTCGCATTATTGTTGCTGTGGAGCACGCAAGTTGAGGTAGGATTTCTTCCTGTGGATGACCTCCGGGACAGAAGCTATATGGAACTAGACCTCAAGTTTTGCGGAATATTGCGAGATGCACAGCGCACCAAATGTGGTGTCTGTTGATGTCAACTTCTTGAGGGACTTGAGAGATAGTGGGCGGTGTGGACGCAGGTGTCTGAGGTGTTGTTTGCTCGCTAATAGCTATTTGAGGCTGAAGCGGAGGCCGAGGGTTTTAATGTATGCCAGACGGCGGCTCACGCGTCGAGTGCGTTGCCGTGTAGCGGCGCAGGTACACGCACAGCCATTTAACGCCGCGCGCCTGCAGCAGGAGACGATGCAACCCGCGCAGCCTCAAGGGCTGGGCCAGCCGCTCTGGTGCTTGACCATAGCCCTTAGCCGTCATGTCTCAGCTGGGGTGGTCGTCAGCGGATACAGGTAGTGCCTGTAGCTGTAGAACGGGTGCTGCAGGCTGTCACGCTTCTCTCTTTGTCCCAATATCAAAATATTTGTCACTCCGCTCATCTCCACACAAAATTAAATGTCACCAGCCCCAAAATCGATACAAACAATGCAGCTGCTAAGCGAAAACGGGAAAACGTTGAAATGATCCACTGCCTGATAGATCTAAAAAAGAATGAAGCAATCATTTCTAAAGAAGGTTGGTGCAAACGTGTGTGAATATCATCAAACTACCTGTAAAGTAAGTCATTGTTAAACAATACTAATAAGAAACAATTTCTGGGAGTCGGCAAGACTCATAGAAACAAACATTGGGTAAATCAGTTTGAGTTTCGGAGGATTATTGTAAATGTGAAGCAATATAGACCCTGTAGCGTAGCTTACAAGATAGACTGGAGAAAGGCGAACCTACGTTTATAGTCCATTTAGAGGTAGAGAAAGCTTTTGACAATGATGACTGGTATACATCATCTTGGAAATTCTGAAGTCGGCGGGGATAAAGAGCAGGTTATTTACCAATTGTATAGAAGCCAAATAGGTTCTGAGTCGAAGCGTTTGTGATAGAGGCAGTAACTGAGAAGGGAGTGAGGCAGGACAAAGATAATCTCTAACGTTATTCAATCCGTATATTGAGAAAGCAATAAAGAAAACAAAAAATTTTTTGGAAAGACGTTTTAGATTAAAGAGATCTTGGAAGAGAAATTGAAAGGAATCGATAATGTTTCATACAGGGGTATTTTCGACGAATATATAGGCTATGCTGAAGAAATGAGATTAGGAAACGAGAAACTAAAAATAGTAGCTGAGTTTTGCTATTTCAACAGCAAAATATTTAGTATGGCAGAAGCGGAGAGGATACAGAGGGCAAGCTGGTAACAACAAGAATAAAATGTTTGTTTACACCAAATATAAATTTAAATATTATAAAATATTTTCTGAAGGTGTTTGTAGAAGTTCAGCTTATTCGAAAGTGAACATTTCCGATTAAAGGTTGAGTTAAGAAGGGAATAGAAGCTTCGAAATGTAGTTCTACAGAAGAATCCTAATGGTTTGATGAATGAATAGAATAAAGAGGAGGTGCTTAATCGAACAATGGAAAAGTGAAATCTACAGAATAACTTGGCTAAAAGTACAGATCAGTTAAAAGTACATATCCTCCACGTTGTAGGAATTGCGTTACAGTAATCGTAGATCTGGTAATGGAGCGTAGAAAGAGTATAAGGAGAACAAGGCTTGAACGCGATAGGCATGCAAAGGGGAACTGACTGCAGTTGTTACGCAGAGATAAAGAGGCTCGTACAGGAAAGATCAGTATGGAGAACTGCATCGAACCTTTCTTCGGACTGAGGGCTATAGCACTAACGTTTGCTAGTAATGCACCAGACTTTGTTAAAGTAAGGCTAAACATGAGCAATTGTTCAGTTGTGGGACTCATAGTTTTGAATTTAGTATATTACAAGTCAGTACTATAACAAAAAAGCAACCGAATAGTTTCACATTCAAATGGTCCCGTAATTCTTCTTGACATTACAGATGGTTAAAATAGCGTCCCTGCAAAATGAACTTCAATTTCATTTCGTTCGCTGCTACTTCGTCATGTAACTTGAACAATAGACAAGAAAAGCTGTATCCCAATTTTACACTTTAAACCAAGAATTTCTCTCTTAAAGTATCTTAATTGCCTGTCTCTTAGCTTTACCTTTAATAACAGCATCAATTTGCTTTGTCATTTTTTTGTATGTTGGTCAACAGCTTTGATGCAAGAACTGTCATTCTGACTGTACGATAGCTCTCGCCTCCATATTTCAATCTTTGGGCACTGACATAGCGTACATTTTATTGACACATCTGTACAACTCTTATTCACTACTTAATACCAAAATTGTTTAGATAGTGGACACCATACCCGTTTAGATTTACGATAGAAATGTATTTTCTGCCACGTAGCGGAAGCTGAACAGTTTAGTACTTGTTTTTAACAATTTATTGAAATATTACGCCTCTACTCTCCATTTTAGAAGAAAACCAGTGATTTCAGTGGATGGTATTGGTTATTAGAAAGAAAAGTCTCACATTAATAGCAAAATCACGCACAAAAATTAACAATGGAGTCTTCTAAAAAAAATGAATTTCATTGTGATCTTAGCGAAACCAGCCAATCCTTGAGTAACAGAAAGTCCCTTTTCTCAGTACTTTAGCTTCGTACCTGTCTTAATATTAATGACAATTATCGAAATTTTAATCACTGCCATGCACTATGTTAATAGATTACTAGTGAAAAATGAAGATACTGTTCAGCTTAATTTCATGTCTGCTATTGAAGTGGCCTTTTTTGGATTTGCCGGTTATCACGGGAATGGAAAGAGCAATTTCTTGACAGCACCACGACGACCGGTGCACTTTTAGTTACCCTAAAAACGTTGTAGTGAATGAAACATAACTACCGAAATTCTGTCATACCGCATTGTCTCTTCCTCCAAAAGAAGGCAAACCTTGCCACATAGGAAAATACGTAGATCTGTATTTTGACAGTTCCACCATTTAAGGGTGCAACTACAAAAGTTTCCCCTTTTTCACGTAAACTGAATGAGTACCCAATATTGTCAATAAGGATGAGCTATATCTGCATGTTTTAATAAGGTGTTCCAATTACACTGCTACACTGCTTTGTCCGAGGTCACTAGTTTCACAGGTGTTCCATAATCACATTCTCTATTCTAACGTTTATAATAAAGTAAAACCCATCCGTTTACACGATTCACAAGGTACAGTTAGTCAATGGCGTTGCCGCTGTGGTAACACCAGTTCCCGTTAGATCATCCGAGATAAGTGTTGTCAGGCTGGGCTAGCACTTGGATGAGTCAGCGACCTAGTCGCTTAGTGCTGTTACCAATGCGTTGCACTCTGCCCTTGTGAGGACTGAGAAGTAGCGGCTCCGGTCACGAAAACTGACAACGGCCTTGAGAGCGGTGTGCTGACCGCATGACCCTCCATGTCCGCATCCAGTGAACTTATTCTGGTGGATGGAACTGTGTCAGGCGTGATAGGTTAAGGATCATACTAAGAGAATAATTAGCGGATAAACATCTCCTGACATCCTAAAACCATAGCGAAACTGTTCATGCCTCCTAAGGTTTCAGAAGTTGCAGCAGGGTCAGAGACTAGCCTTGTTGCACAGTTTTGTAACGTTTCTCAGGACCTGTAATGTCACGCTAGCTGGTAGTTGTTGGATCAGCAATTAGTGTGATAGAAATCGTGTCAGGAAGATGTAAAGCTTTGCAAAAATTTTTTTTAGAGAAGCACACAGGAAGCTAAATTTATACGCTTTTGATGTTTTGCCATTTATTGGTGGGATCTTCTGGTATTAAAAGGAAGAAAGGAACACCTGTTACAGCTATAGTAACCTTAGAGTACATTGGTGGTCGCGTTTTGTTGGTGGGAGGAGTGCATGAAGCAGCTTTTTATGGTCTTGACGGGAAAAACACTTTGTCGCAGGGCTTGGAGGTAAACAGACTGCCGCTCTACCAGCTGTGCTGTCAACTGGAGCAGCCATCTGGAATCCAGTGTTGGAGTCCTCGGCCAAATGATCGCATTGCAAACTTTAAGCAAGAAGGAGCAAGGTGCATCCTCATATCTTTGGAACCCTTGGGCTTCTTTAGCCCATGATTCCGATAAAAGCTCACTGTAGTCGTCGTATGGTCAGGTTGCGATACATTTTACAGGGTCAGATAGAATCAGTAACTTTGCCAACTGATACTCTCAGTTTGGCTTATTCTCATCGCAAGCTATGTCACTGTAACGTTGATAATTTCAAATTCTTTTGAATGTTGTATGGTTCCACATGTTTTTGTGGTAACCTGAACAGTACATTTAAATATTTATTCTTGTTTTATATTTAATCCTTTTCAGTGATAAATATTATGTCAGTTCCTCGTGTTACGATTTACTGCTACGACCTAAATAACATGCAATGACACTTAATTCGTTTCTTACGTTAAATTCAGCACTGTATCACCCTTTCATGTTTCATTCTGATTTAGTTAAATTCACTCATACTCTTAGAGTTTTGCACAAGATAACTCATCACCTTCTTTGCAGCTTCTTTTTGCATCAATAATATCTGCTGATCAGGGAGCACCGTTGATTAGTTGCCATCTCTAACCACAGATAAGGCAAAACGAAATCATAGCAATAAATATTGGGAGCCAGCTATTTTCTCAACACATCAAATAATGCTTACACCGGAACTAAAAGAAATGTACTGTAGACCCTATATCGAGGTACAGAAGAGTAATGAATGTTATGGTCGAATCAGTTAAGTCGAATCCGTTATCTAGAATAATAATAGTACACGTAAATAAGTGCTCGCCTACATTTAAACATAAACTGTCAGTAACACTCAAATATTTGTCTATTTAATGCAAATAATTCAGTTGTCTCACAGAAGAATTGTAAATTCACTCGGTACTGTGATCAGTTTTTGTAATAGTTTAACCTTGTGTCCGAATATTGAGCAAATTGTGACATTCATGTTAATATATATCAATCAAGACTGCACCTGAGAAACACAAAAAAGGTTCAAATGGCTCTGAACACTATGGTACTTAACTTCTAAGGTCATCAGTCCCCTAGAACTTAGAACTAATTAAACCTAACGAACCTAAGGACATCACACACATCAATGACCGGGGCAGGATTCGAACCTAAGAAATACAGACCCACGTAATATTATCAGAGGCATTTCACAATACAGCTTATGTCGAGTCATTATTTTGTTATTCTGGTCACTGAAACTGTTCTGTGAATTTATAACAGTTCGCACATTTTTCATTCCACACAACGTAATTAAATCTAGTTGCTTTGATACACAGCTCTTCTGTCGAAACAGAGACATAGTTTGCCTACTCAATACTATAAATATTATTGTCAACTTAAATATGTATGTATTTTGTGTGATTATGTGCACGAGTGTGGTATTAGGTCATGTATTATCCGCAAGGGAAACCAATGAGACGAAGCCACGAATTAGTTCAACGCAATGTGGTGCTCCAGATTCTAGTCAGTAACAGTTTATTTTCCGCTTGAGCGACATCAGGACACTCATAATAGTATAAGATTTTAGGATATGTCTACTGAAATGCTGTTTTTTCGTCTGTTTCATGTTGTATTGAAGAGATCCTGGCAAGTGATTCATTAGTGTTCCACAGACGCAGCAAATCGGAAGTGCGGGTTACTAATGACAAGAACGCAGATGGTCCACGATGGCGAGAATATTGGGTCATCATTCTTATTGACGTTTGAAATGAATATAAGAATACGCATGCGTTCATGAGATGGTCTCAAGCTTGTGTGACTATTGTGTTTTGTCAACGTTTGCAAATAATAAGAGAGTTAAATGCGTAATAATATGTCCATTGACCAGCGTAGTAATTATACCGCCGAACTATACTCAAATTATTGGAATCTGACTTACTATAGGACAGCGCCTAAAAGTCCATGACCGGTGCTTTGTTGGAGGGACAGAGCCTGTTCTTTATTCTTGTGCTGATTAATAAAATCAATTTCGAAGTCATTAACGAGCATGTTATTTTAGTTATTATGATGTACATTTAGTAAAAGTTTTTCCGATTTGCGGAGAAGTACCTTTATTAGATTTGCGAGAAATTCAATTACTGGATGCCTGAAGTAATACAGCAAAACAGTTTCATTCTATTGCTTACGTGAAAACTTGATCTTGACAGTCTTTCAAAAGTAAACATCGCGCAATGCGGCCACGCAAAGTTTCCATCCTGTAATAGAATTTGTGGAGCTTACTTATTAACATCTTACGATTAAAGATGTGTTTGACTGTAAAGTGGACGTAGGTACTGGAAAGAGTAACAGATCTAACATTATCATATCAGTTATTGACCGACATTTAAGAATAAAACAGTTTAAAATGATATACTTTTGTTTTACACAGCAGAGATGTCAAAGAATATCTGTGACCTACCGAATTTTATGAAATTAAACAAAACTTTCGCAGCGACGACGATTTATTGGAAATTTAAAAGATAGCCCCTTCTCAACCAGAGAGACTAAGCGATCCTGATGTAAAAAGAAATCGAAATATGTTTCATGTAAATGAAGGTATGAAATTATATAAAAGGAAATTTTCGTATGAGGTATGATTCCACGATGGACACGGTTATTTACATTACTGGAAAGAGTGTTTGAAGAACATTAATTAAATTTTGGTACATGTGAAGGAAGCGTACACAATTTTGTCATATCTAGAATATACCGACTGAAGTGTGGAATGCATTTGAGGAACAGAGTCAGTCAGTAATCAATGTTGCACCAAGATAGAGCTTACGTAGATAGTGGAAGACAGCATTTCGGCTAGCAGCGGGCCGGGACACCTCGGTACACATTTTTCGTGTGTTAATCATTTTGACGAAACCGGATAAGGTGTGGTGGTCGTATTTCGAGTGTTGTTCGCTGACAGAGATACTTAGTACTCCGTCACTCACATCCTCATACCTTTACTGGTGGAAAGAACACTACTAAAACGTGCTACAAGTAGTGTTGCATTTTGTTTAAGGTCAGGTACGGCTGTTGTCCTTCAGGAAAGATTTTTGCAGAGGAGCTTAAAAGTTCTCATACGAAATCCTTATTCTTTCTTCCAGCTAATGGAATTAGTATACACTTCATCCACCCGCCATATACCGGTGTCTAAAACAACATTTAGCTTTCATTGTTGAGTCAGCATTATTCTGTGTGCATGAGAAAACTAAATTTACTGAAAACTGATTCTCGCTTACCAGTAAGCGTAATTTCTCTGTGTACATAGGTAATAGGAAAATAACTGTTCTTATATTCTGTCATAAAGTCATTTTAGTACAGTGAACAATAATATGGGTATTTGCATACATGATATAACCTCAATGATTGTCTGTAGAAGCTCATCCTTCTAGAAGACCATTATCTGTAAGCATACAAAAAGCAGATAGAATGTTTTCTGCTATTCCTCTTTTGTTGTAGCATAGATACACAAGTGATTATACTATATTTTAGCAACCGAAGCGTACAAAGTCCCTAAAACGTGTGTAATACGCTCATGATCATATTGTAATCATTCAAGGCATGTGAGTTATCATTGTTTGTTAAACTAGAGTTGAGAACCTAAATTTATGCACATAAGTAGCCACACAAAAAGGCTATATGCCAACATTCATTGCGTTAGTTACATATTTTCAATAGGGTTAGTCTTATATTGTTATAATAAAATGAAATGCACTAGTAAGAAGTAAATAACTGTGAAGAATAATAGAAGTGAACGAGAAAGAAACCTAAAGGCACAGTTGACTTCAGATATGACAGTTCAGCCAGTACATTGTTGGGTTCATGGAATGACAATAGCGCGGTGACAATGGCAACGAACTTTGATATTATAAAGGCATCAAGTATACGACATTCACATGGGCAGGAGAGAGGAGTAGCAAACCAACCACTAAGAGTCATTTATCAATCAAACAAGTTTATGGGTGGAACTGATAGAGGTGACCAAAGCATTTCAGCGTATAGAGCGTTTATCATGGCAAAGAAATGTTAATTCCCATTTGTTGCACATTTCGTCAATGTAGCTGAGCACAAGGCATGACAACTCTACAGAGTGGTAAAATAGAACACGTGGAATTTCATCAAAGGATAGTAATGCAATTCTGGAATCAAAGCGCCAAAGACGTAGACCATCTGAAATTGCAAAAAGTTATTTTAATATGACAGGGTGGGACATTATTTAGCATACTTGCTAGATCGTGTTTCGAGAAAGGAGAAATAACTTCACTCTCGCGAGAAAAAAAAAATGCCACACGGTGCATTAAATATAGTGTATCACTTCATGTTTCCTGTTTCATACTGTTCCATACACAATACTAAGAGAGTACTGATATGACACTTAAATAGTCATATAGTGTTAAGTGCATCTATGTACAGCTGAAATGCTTCCAGAGGGATGGGATATTTTTGGAACACTTATGAAAAAAAAGTGTAAGAATATCATATACATGGAACTTTTATTATGATTAAGTAATTAATTGAAGTTTTCATTAAAATGCAAACAAAAAATAATTCTGCCTTCTCTAGGTTAAGACGACAAGTGAATGTTTATAACAAAAAAATGTGTGTGAAATGTTATGGAGCTTAACTGCGAAGTTACACACTACTTAACCTAAATTATCCTAAGGACAAACGCACACACCCATGCCCGAGGGAGAACTCGAACCTCCGCCGGGACTAGCCGAACAGTCCATGACTGCAGCGCCCTAGACCACTCGGCTAATCCCGCTCGGCGGATTTTTATAACTATTTCATTTTCTTTTAAAGATGCAAGATAAATATTATTGAAAAAAATGTAACTTATGGGACAAATGCTCGGATATGGGATTTTTGTGTGGGTACTTATGTAAATAAACTGAGGTTCTCAATTCCATTATAGCAAACAATGAAAATTCATACGACCTGGATGATGTAATATCATTTACTGCTACGGCCTAAATAACAAACAGCGTCAGTAAATTCGTTGCATGGATTAAATTCAGCACTTTGTCACCCGTTTCATGATTAATTCTGATTCAGTTACATTCACTCACACTCTTAGAGTTTTGCACAAGATAACTCATCACCTTCTTTCCAGCTTCTTGTTACATCAAGAATATCTGCTCATCAAGGAGCATCGGAGATTAGTAGCCATCTCTAGCCACGGATACGGCAAAACGAAATCATAGCAATAAATATTGGGAGGCAGCTATTTTCCAACACATCAGTGAATGCGTAAATCAGAACTAAAAAGATGTACAGTAGACCTTATATCGAAGTACAGAAGAGTAATGAATATTAAGGTCAAATCAGTTATCTAGAATAATAATAATAATAATAAATGTAAATAAGTGCCAGCCTACACTCAAACATAGACTGTCAGTAAAATTCAAATATTTGACCTGTTTAATACAAGTAATTCAGTTGTCTCACGGAAGAAGTGTAAATTCACTCGGTACTGTAATCATTCTTTGTTTTAATTTAATCTTGCGTACTGACTTTGTATGCTTTTCTTGCTGAAGTATAGTATAAGCAATCGTGTATATAAAAGTATGTTACACCAAAAGAGAAACGGCAGAAAATATTATATTTGGTCTACGTACGTATACGGTAGAGTGTAGTTCTAGATATGTTGAGTGTAGTTCTAGAAAGATCTGATAATGATATTTTCATGGATATTAATGAATGGTTTAAAGCAAACTCACTGACATTAAACTTCGAAAAGACTCACTATATGCCATTCAGAACCTGTAAGAGGTTTCCACCCAGCATACGCATAAAGTATGAAGAAGATCAGTTAAAAGAGGTTGACAGTCTTAAATTCGTGGGATTACAACTTGATAATAACTTCAGTTGGGAGGAGCACACCACAGAACTGCAGAAACGCCTTAACAAATCTGTATTTGCATTCGAGTGTTAGCAAAATGGTTCAAATCGCTCTGAGCACTATGTGACTTTACTTCTGAGGTCATCAGTCGCCTAGATTTAGAACTAATTAAACCTAACTAACCTAAGGACATCACACACATCAATGCCCGAGGCAGGATTGGAACCTACGACCGGAGTGGTCGCTCGGCTCCAAACTGTAGCGCCTAGAACCGCACGGCCACTCCGGCCGGAGAATGTTAGCAGACATAGGAGACATAAAAATGAAAAACTTGCATACTTTCATTACATAATGTCATATGGTATGATATTTTGGGGTAACTCTACAAGTCAACGAAAAGTTTTCAGAGTCCAAAAACGTGTAATACGTATTATTTGTGGAGTAAATTCACGGACGTCCTGTAGAAACCTCTTCAAAGAACTAGGTATACTAACTACTGCCTCTCAGTATATTTACTCCTTAATGAAATTTGTCCTAAATAATATCTCTTTTTCCAACAAACAGCTCAGTTCATACATACGATACCAGGAACAAAAATGATCTGCACAAGGACTTAAAATCACTTACTTTAGTTCAAAAAGGTGTCCACTGCTTAGGAACAATTATCTTCAATAATTTGCCAGCACACAGAAGAAATTTAGTTACAAATAAAGATCAGTTTAAAAGGAGTCTGAAAGACTTACTAGTGGCCAACTCCTTCTACTCCATTGACGAATTTTTTAATTAGTACTGTTATTTCAGCTTGAAAAATGATGTATTGCATATACTCATACTATTAGTATTGTTATATCAGCTAAACAAAATTGACATGTTCCACATCCACGAGGATCTCCTCAGCATTAATAGGAACAAATGATGTATTGTGTATATTCATACCATTAGTAATGTTATTTCAGCTTGAAAAATGATGTATTGCATATACTCATACTATTAGTATTGTTATATCAGCTAAAAAAAATTGACATGTTCCACATCCACGAGGATCTCCTCAGCATTGATCTATGGTACGAAAAACTAATCTAATCTAGTCTAATCTTGTAGAAGGATGTGCTTCAACACACAATCACTGAGGCTATATCGGAAGTACGTGTCGAGTGATGGGAATGTTAGGACGGGTCACGGAGCTACAGATAACGCTCCCCCTTTTGTTCATTCGACTGCGCTTACAACTCCGCCCTGGCCGGAAGCGAGTCGTTTACCCTGGCGCCAGATCCCAATCACACACGTCGGCGCGCCGCTCCCTCTCGGTCTGCTGCTTCTTCTCTGTCCTTATGAGCCATGAGCCGCGATGCCGCGGTGCCCCGTTCCCGCTCCCCGGACAGGAGACGTTAATTAGGCGGAGATGGGGCGGCGGCCCGGCCAATGCGATTACCGGACCAAGCAGGGCAGGGTGTTGCCTCCAGGCCGAGCGTCTGAAGCCTGGAGGCGGAGGAGTGGCTCAACCAGGCCTTTCCGGATCGCCGGGAAGTTAGATTAGGGCGAAACAAACACAAGGCGTGCCTGCACTCCGCCAGCCGGAGGCGTGATTCTGTGGGATCTTCTCCGTTCACAGCTGGCTCTTGTCTCACACGGTCTAAAAGACAAACCTTCAGAGGTTGTGAACCTTAAATTACACTATAATAAAGCGACGATATCCAAACACACAACGCGTTGCAGGAGGACTCCACACATATTAGAAATAATGGATGTAGGGATGTGTGAATGTTTCAGACATCTTTCACAACCAGTGGAATGATTCCCACCAAACATGGTAAACGTTTCCCTTACTGTCAGACAACTATCGGTGTGTGGGTAAGAACCACCTACCACTCATAATTCTGGTGACATGAAGTCGTAAACAATGAAATGCGTGAGAAACTGCGCATCGTGCATGATGTTTAAGATTTGTTACTTCTGTTCTACTAACTATATTCGCTTTAAATTTCATAGACAGTATGCATGTATGCATCTTAATGCTCCTAAAATAATTGTATCGTGGTGCCACATATACACCCCTAAAAAGGCGGACACAATATTGCAAAATGACGTCCCGCTACACCTGACCTGTTACAGTTCCTCTGTCAAAGACAAGTAGGGATGCACATGCACCAATCATAATCTCACCCCACACCATCGAACCACGACCTCCATACACGACCTCCTTTTCAAGGACATTAAGGGGTTGGTATCTGGTTCCTGGTTCACGCCAGATGAAAACCCGGCGAGAATCACTATTCACACTATACCTGTACTCGTCCGTGAACATAACTTGGGACCACTGTTCCAATGACCATGTACTGTGTTCTTGACACCAGGATTTACGTGCTCTCCTGTGACCAGGGGTGAGTGGAATGCACTTTGCAGATCTCCGGGCGAATATACCACGTCTGTTCAGTCGTCTGTAGACTGTGTGTCTGGAGACAACTGTTGCAGTGGCTGCGGTAAGGTCCCGAGCAAGGCTACCTGCAGCACTCTGTGGCCGTCTGCGGTCACTGATGGTGAGGAATCGGTCTCCTTGTGGTGTTGTACACTTTGGACGTCCTGTACTGTAGCGCCTGGACACGTTTCCTGTTTGCTGTAATCGTTTACATAATCTTGAGCTCACACTCTGTGGCACATGGAGCGCCTCTGCTACGACCTACTGTGTGTGAACAGCCTCCATTCGCCCTAGTATTCTACCCCTCATAACGCCATCAATATGTGTTCTTTGAGCCATTTTCAGCACACAGTCACCAGTAGCACGACTGAAATTCACCGAGTCCGGGTTCGATTCCCGGCCGGGTTGGAGATTTTCTCTGCTCGTGGACTGGGTGTTGTGTTGTCTTCATCATTTCATAATCACCGACGCCCAAGTTGCCCAATGTGGCGTCATCTGACGTAAGACCTGCAACCTGACAGCCTAATTTCCCCGGATGGGGCCTCCCAACCAATAATGCCAAACGATCATTTCATTTTTATTGCTTCTTTGCTACTATGTTCGCAACAGACTTTCCCAACAGTATCCTCATTTTACGCTGAATTAACTTACGAAATTATATCACTTTATGACACACACATTAGATATGACGTCATAAACATTGAGACACGTAACAAATTCTGCTTCTTATATTAAGTTTTATTATGTTTATTCTTTAGTAGTAAGACACTTCTCCAGTCTGGTCAACTTAAGGAAATCACTGACACCTGGCAGTCCTTTTGACAGCGAAGCTCGAATAGGTTTAGGCAAAACAATAGCCTCCTACAGAGGTATAACAAGGCTTTGCCATGGATACATTTATAAAATCGTACTGTACACATGCAAAGCAGCTGCGTCCAGCTGCCTACACCCCTAACTATAAACACTATTTATAAGCAAGTGCAAAGTTAAGGAAACAGTACAGAGAATTTATGCTTTTGCATTTTACTTTTCTTAATTTGGAAACTGTAATTGTATCTCCATACGTCATGCATCTTTCTCTGTACGGCCCTTATGTGATTTCGAACCTGTAATGAAATTTTGTGATACTTCACTACAAACACACATAATTTTTCCTTTTGTTTCCGTTCCTAATACAAAATTGACAAAATGAATACCAAGACAATTGTATTTAATATTCTAGGAGGTAGCTGAAGAGTTCAATTTTAAGAAAGTATCCTTCCACAACAAAAATAAAAACTAACCACATGCTAAATGGAATGTCTTTTATATTATATGCAACTTGTACTATTCCTGAGCCCTTAAGTAACTGATAGGCTCTACATTGAATTATGGGGTCCTTTTACGTACATTAACTGGTGAGAAATCATGGTGTACGGCATTTACATTCAAACTCCGCAAGCCACCCAACGGTGTGTGGCGGAGGGCACTTTACGTGCCACTGTCGTTACCTCCCTTTCCTGTTCCAGTCGCGTAAGGTTCGCGGGAAGAGCGACTGCCGGAAAGCATCCGTGCGCGCTCGAATCTCTCTAATTTTACATTCGTGATCTCCTCGGGCGGTATAAGTAGGAGGAATCAATATATTCGATACCTCATCCAGAAACGCACCCTCTCGAACCTGGACAGCAAGCTACACCCCGATGCAGAGCGCCTCTCTTGCAGAGTCTGACACTTGAGCTTGTTAAACCTCTCCGTAACGCTATCACGCTTACCAAATTATCATGTGACGAAACGCGCCGCTCTTCTCTGAATCTTCTCTATCGCCTCCGTCAACCCGGTCTCGTACGGATCCCACACTGCTGAGCAATACTCAAGTATAGGTCGAACGAGTGTTTTGTAAGCCACCTCCTCTGTTGATGGACTATATTTTCTAAGGACACTCCCACTGAATCTCAACCTGGTACCCGCCTTACCAACAATTAATTTTATATGATCATCGCACTTCAAATCGTTCCGCATGCATACTCCCACATATTTTACCAGTGTTTGTTCCGCTATCATATACTCAGAGAATAAAGGATCCTTCTTTCTATGTATTCGCAATACATTACATTTGTCTATGTTAAGGGTCAGTTGCCACTCGCTGCACCAAGTGCCTATCCGCTGCATATCTTCGTGCATTTCGCTTCAATTTTCTAATGCTGCAACTTCTCTGTATTAGAGCATCATCCGCGAAAAGCCGCATGGAACTTCCGACAATATCTACTAGGCCATTTGTATGTATTGTGAAAAGCAATGGTCCCATAACACTCCGCTGTGGCACGCCAGAGGTTACTTTACCGTCTGTAGACGTGTCTCCATTAATCTTGAGTATATTAGTATTTCATGAATTTTGTAAATCATCATTCACTTGAGATGCGCCAATCAGAGTCAGTATTTCTAACAGAATATGGAAGTGCTATAATTAACGTCTTATAGAGAGAGAGCAACACAATAGATTGAAGAATATGTTTCTCAAATAATTGTTAATTTTTCTGTGAATACGAGGAAAACAAAGTACATAAAATTCTGTACATCAACTATGATAACTTCATCAAACTGTGGAGCACATGGAGTCTGTAAAAAGAGTAGATGTTTCAAAATTGTTCGTTGTATATTCTGACGAACTGAAGCACATTACTGACCTGATCAAACATATATGTCCAATAATATTTTTCCTTTCCGTAACTGAAAGCAGTAATTTATTATTCATTTTTGAAATCACTATGGGCTTATTGAATAATTTTCGGTGGTAACTCATGAGACAGAAATATTAACTTAACTAAACAAAATGCTGAGAACGATATATGTTGTTCAACAACAGTTATAGTGAGGATAACTGTTCAAGGAGTTAAGGTTTTAGTTAATCATAAATAATTGATCGCAATTTGAGAATCGTGGTAATGTCGAAAACTACAACGCACAAGAAAAGTATCTCTGCTACTTATTAGTGAAGCTGGAAGTGGCTCAGAAAGGCGTGCGGCACATTAACATTTGATGATTCGCTCAATAATGTAAAACGTGTGATAAATAGTGAAGCAGATTTTACATTTAGCTGAAATGAATGTTCTTGACCGCATCTACTCCACAGAAATTTTTTTTATTTAAAAACAGGTTTATATGAATCATAAGCATCACTAGTATCAAATATCACAATTATTAAATTTAAGGTTTCTGTTCAGTAAAACTGCAGATGGCCAACAGGCACACCACGAAACAGATTGTACACACATAGGCTATACACTGACTCATTTCAAATCGTTTCAAGGAATACCTGAATGCGGTATACACAATGTTTAACAAAGTAACTGCCTTAATAAAGGTGCATGAGAACCTAAAAGCACATATGAGATATCCTTTTACTGCGGCCTCAACTGTTTTTGGGATTTCCGTATGTCATGTCTACAATAATATCAGCAGCAGCGAGAAGTGGTGAAACGGGAGTAGGGTTCATTGTGAATAGAAAGGTGGCTCAGAGAGTGTGTTACTATGAGCAGTTCAGTGATAGAGTTGTTCTCATCACAACAGGAAACAAACCAATACGAACAAAAATAATTCAGGTGTACCTGCCGATATCGCAAGCCGGAGATACAGTGACAGAGAAAGTATATCAGGATATTGAACAGGAAATTAAGTAAGTAAAGGGAGTTGAAAATCTAGTAGTCAAGGCAGGATGGAAAGCAGTTATATGGGAAGGAATAGAAGAAAGGGTTATGGTAGAATACAGACTTTCTACTATAAGTCATAAAGGAGGAAAACTATCTGAGTTCTGTGGTAAAATTAAGTTAATAACACTCTGTACAAGAATCACAGAAGGAGGAGGTATACTTAGGAAAGGCTAGAAGATACGGGAAGATTTCGTTGGAGTACATCATAGTCAGGCAGAGAGTCCGAAATCAGACACTAGCCTGCAAGGCAAGCCATAGACTCAGACCACAATTCAGAAGAGACGAAGAGTAGCCCGAAGAATAAGAGAATAGTCGGGAAGGATCACTGCGCAAAGAAGTGGGATACGGAAGAAATGAGGAATAGCGAGATATGTTTGAAGTTCTCTAAGGCTATCGATACAGCGATAATGAAAAGTTCAGCAGGGAGTTGAAGAGGAATGCACAGAGAAAAACTTAGGTACAAAGAAAGTAACTCTTAAGAAACCATGGGAAAAACAAGTGATTTTCAGTTGATCGATGACAGGAGGAAGGACAAAAATGTTCAGGGAAATTCGGAAATAAATAAATGCAACTCACTTAGGAATGAAATAAATATGAAGTGCAGAGAAGCTAAGGTGAAATGGCTGCAGGAAAAATGTGAGAAACAGAAAAAAAATTGTCGGAAGGACTGTTTCAGCATGCAAAAAATTCAAAACAACCTTCGGTGGAGATAAAGCAAGGATGGTAACATTAAGAGTCCAGTGGAAATTCCACTCTTGAATGCAGAGGAACAACGGGTCAGTGGAAAGAGTACATTCAAGACTTCTGTGAGGCGGAAGACTTTTCTGATGACGTGCTAGGAGAAGAAACAGAACTCGATTAGAAGAGATGGGGGTTCCAGAACTAGATTCAGAATTTAAAAGAGCCTTAGAAGATTTAAAATCGAATGAGGCAGAAGGGGTAGGTAACATTTCATCACAAATTTTAAAATAACTGGAAGAACTGGCAACAAAACGACTGTTCACTTTGTTATTCAGAATGTATTAGTTAGGCGATATTTTATCTGACATTCGGAAAAAAGCATCATAAACACAATTCCGAAGACTGAAAGAGTTGACATGTCCGAGGATTATTGCACTATCAACTTAACAGCTCATGCCTCCAAGTTTCTGACAAGAATAATGTACAGAGGAATTGAAAAGGAAATTGAGGATGTGGTAAATTACGACGAGTTTGGCTTTAGGAAATTTAAAGACACCAGAGAAACAATTCTGAAGTTGCGGTTGACAGTGGAAGCAAGATTAATGGAAAATCAAGTATAAGCTATAGAGAGAGACGGGTAATGTACAATATGTACAGGAGCCAAGAGGGAATAATAAGAGTAGACGAACAAGAACGAAGTGCTCTGATTGTAAAGGGTGTAAGACAGGAATGTAGTCTTTCGCCCCTGCTGTTCATCTACACATAGAGGAAGTAATTATGAAAATATAGGAAAGGTTTAAGAGTGGAATTAAAATTCAAGGTGAAAATCAATGATAAGATAGGCTGAACGATTGCTGTTCTCAGTGAAATTGTTGAAGAATTACAGGATTTGCTGAATGGAATGAACAGTGTAATGAGTGCAGAATATGGACTCAAAGTAAATCGAAGAAGTTTATGATGAAAGTAGTGAGAAATATCAGAAATGACAAAAGTAAGAAAGCTAATATTAGGATTGATGAACACGAAGTAGATGAAGTTAATGAATTCTGCCACCTGGGCGTCAAAATAACCCATCAGTGTTAGGGAAAGGACGACATCGAAAGCAGGCTAGCACTGACGAGACGGGATTCCTGGTTCAGTAATTTAAGGAAGACATTTCCGAGAGTGTACGTTTGGAGCACAGCATCATTGATAATGAACCACCAACTGTGGAAAAACCAGAAAAAGAGAATCGAAGCATTTGAGATGTGGTTTTACAGAAGAAAGTTGAAAATTAGGTGTACTGATAAGGTATGGAACGAGGAGGATCTCTGGAGAATTGACAAGTAAAGTAACATACGTCAATCACTGACAAGAAGAAGAGTGAACAGGATAGTAGAACATGTGTTAAGACATCGGGAGATAACCTGCGTGTTACTAGGAGGAGCTGTAGATGATAAAAACTGTAGAGGTAAACGGAGATTGGAATACGTCCAGAAAATAACTGAGGTTGCAAGCGCTATTCTGCGGTGAAGAGGATAGGACAGGATAGAAATTCGTGACAGGACGCATTAATCCAGTTAGAAGTACGATGACTCAAAAAGAAGAAAGTTCCAGGGTTGGCGTCTTTGACTAGCACATAAAACGTCATGGCTGCCGGGTTCTAAAACACCCACTGCTTAAATTCTAAATAAAAAATCGTAAACAATGGTGGCTGAAGAGTTTTAGCTAAAGAAGTTACCTTCTTTTTGCCAACAGCCATGTCAAAGAGGGCGGAGGAGCGAACAGGGCGCCATTACACACTCTTGCCGTTCGGGTGGGAAAGTGAAGAAAGAGGTGGAAGAATCAGCGGTCATTAATGTTATGAGAATGCAGAGGGCACTGGAAACCGCTGTATTAAGACACATAATGTATATCCACAGCACATGTGGCCTGCAATTCAAAAAGTAGTGATAATCTTCCAGTTGGCAAAAAATTCCGGATTAGACCCCCTATCAGACCTCGGGTAGGAGACTCCCAAGGAGCAGGTGGCCGTGGATGGAGCAACCAATGACCAGATAAAATTGTACGAGGCGGGAAATGGAATCTCATATATTTGAAACTATAACAAAGCTACAAAGCCCGAAAAGGGAGGTCGAAAGGTTCAGTCTGGATTAGATGGGGATCAGTGACGTGGAATGAAAAGTAGAAAAGGATTTCTTTTTAGAGGAATGTAGGGTAATATCAACGGCAGCAGAAAACGGTATAACGGGAGTGGCATTCATTATGAATAGGACAGTAGGACAGAGAGTGGTAACTATAAACAGTTCAGTGACAGGGTTGTTAGCATCAGATACGACAGCAAACCATCGTCAACAATAATATTTCAGGTATACATGCTGACGTAGCAAGCGAAAGATTAATGTATAGTATGTGCGAAAATGGGAACAGTAATTCAGTACGTAAAAGCATTTGAATATCTACACTACCGGCCATTTAAATTGATACACCAAGAAGAAATGCAGATGATAAACGGGTATTCATTGCACAAATGTATTATACTAGAACTGACATCTGATTACATTTTCACGCAACTAGGGTACATAGATCCTGAGAAATCAGTACCAAGAACAACCACCTCTGGCATTGAGTCAAACAGAGCTTGGAGAGCATATACAGGTACAGCTGCCCATGCAGCTTCAACACGATACCACAGTTCATCAAGAGTAGTGACTGGCGCACTGTGACGAGACAGTTGCACGGCCACCATTGGCCAGATGTTTTCAATTAGTGATCTGGAGAATGTGCTGGCCACGGGAGCAGTAGAACTTCTTCTGTATCCAGAAAGGCCCGTAGAGGACCCGCAAGATGCGGTCGTGCGTTATCCTGCTCAAATGTACGGTTTCGCATGGATCGAATGGAGGGTGGAGACACGGGTCGTCGTAAGACATCTGAAATGAAACGTCCACTGCTCGAAGGGCCATCATTGCGAACAAGAGATGACCGAGACGTGTTACCAATGGCACCCCATACCATCACGCCGGGTGATACGCCAGTATGGCGATGACGAATACTCGCTTCTAATGTGCCTTCGCAGCGATGTCACCAAACACGGATCCCAACTTCATGATGCTGTAAACGGAACCTGTATTCATCCGAAAAAATGACGTTTTGCCATTCGTGCACCCAGGCTCGTCGTTGAGTACACCATCGCAAGCGATCCTGTCTGTGATGCAGCGTCAAGGGTAACCGCAGCCATGGTCTCCGAGCTGATAGTCAATGCTGCTGCAAACGTCGTCTAACTGTTCGTGCAGATGGTTGTTGCCTGCAAACGTCCCCATCTGTTGACTCAGGGATCGAGACGTGGCTGCACGGTCCGTTACAGCTATGCGAATAAGATGCCTGGCATGTCGACTGCTAATGACGCGAGGCCGTTGGGATCCAGCACGGCGTTCCGTATTACCCTCGTGAACCCACCGATTCCATATCCTGCTAACAGTCTTTGGATCTCGACCAACGCAAGTAGATATGTCGCTATACGATAAACCGCAATCGCAATAGGCTACAACCAGAACTTTATCAAAGTCGGAAACGTGATGGTATGCATTTCTCCTCCTTACACGAGGCATCACAACAACGTTTCACCAGACAAGCCCGGTCAACTGCTGTTTGTGTATGAGAAATCGGTTGGAAACTTTTCTCATATCAGCTCATTGTAGGTGTCGCCACCGGCGCCAATCTTGTGTGAATGCTCTTAAAAGCGAATCATTTCCATATCACGACATATTCTTCCTGTCGGTTCAAATTCGTGTCTGTAGCCGAGACAGTGGGTTTCCTCTCAGCAGGACGTGGAATCCTTTTCTATCCCGCATCAAAACAGAACGGTCTTTGGTGCGGCCAGTCCGTGTACTCGAATATCGTGCCTGACTGCAATATATCATTTCCGCCATCGTTTTACTAAGGACGGCGCCACCTGCCCAGTCTTGGAGGGCAGCATCCGTGATGGGCGGCGCATGCGCCATATACGGGACGGTGGGCTATAAAGGACGTCGGTTTTTCTGCCTGGCGTTGGCCTCGCCATTGACCGTCCCCCCACCTGGATCCCTCATCCCCTCTCCATCCACTCCAGAGCCCGCAACCGCCTCCGACTCCTCAAACTCCTCTCTGGCCGGTCGTGAGGGTTGCACCCCTCTGCCATCCTCCACACCTACAAATCCTTAATCGGTCCCATCCTCTGTTATGCCAGTCCTGCCTGGATATCTTCACCCCCCCCCCCCAAATTCTATAAGTCCCTCCAGATCCTTGAGCGTCTTGCACTCCACCTCTGTATACGCCTCCCATCCCCTATGTGGATCCTCTATGACCTAATTCCATTCCCCCATCTGCTCCTAATCCTCGAACATATCCACATCCTCTACACCTCCCACCGCCTTATTCGCCCTCACCCTCTGGCTGCTCCTCTCCCACCTATCACTGCCCCCTGCCACGTCTTCACTTTCGTGTCCCCCCTACCCTCCATCTCTACACCCTTCATCTCCTTTCCCAAAGAGTCTTCCATCAACTCCCCCTCCCAGATGATGCCATCTCTCCCTCCATTTATCCTTCCTATCAACTCTGATCCTCACTCCCCCTCTTTTCCTCTGTCCTTTTCCCGGATTCCCTCTCCCCCCCTTCCATCCTCTTTTTTCTCTATCTCCCCTCTCTCTGCTCCCTTCTGTCCCCTGAGTCCTTTTGCATTTCCGTCCTCTGCCTCTTCTCATTCCCTCTCACGTCTGCCCTGCCCCTCTCCCCCCTTATGAGTCCTCTCCCTCCTTGGTTCCCCCCTTTTCGTTTTTTCCTCTCCTCCCTCCTTGTTTTTCAACCTCCTCCAAGTCCCCCCCCCCCCCCATCTGCCTTTGGCTCTGTGTGTCATCTTTGTGCCGCCATTTTCATGCAGTGTCTTACAGTGAGTGTTCCGTGTTGTGTCTTTTGGGAAGTGTTGCGAAGTGTCATCCTACTGTCGCTGGGTGTGATTTTTTATCTTTTGCGAACAGGAAACAGACTGTCGCCATGTTTTTTTAATTGTGTGTCTATTATGTTACTTGTCTGATTCCTGTGTAATTTATTAACATTGCCAACCCATTGCTTTCTGTTGTAACTTTTTGCATTTTCCGCCATTTTACACTTTAAGTCACCGTTTTATCGCCTGTTTTTCTTGTTTATTTTCTTCTCCCGTTTTTAATAAAGTCTGTAGGCTGTAGAGCAGCGTACTAAGCTGCTGCCAGCCCGCCCCCTTCTGGGGGAATTGAAAATCAATAAAGAAAAAAAAACCTGCCTGGCGTCAGTTTTCATCGGGACTCATCAGCAGAAGCAGCACTCTCCTGAAGATGGCGAACTGTTGTATCACCGAAATATCGAATCGAGTTGATTTTAGCATCCGGCAGCAAACCCGAAGTGACTTTCAAGACTTACTACTCTGGGAAATCCTACAAAGTCACAACAGGTACAAGACAGGTAGATTCATAAAAAATCTTGGGTAACAGAAGACATAATTCAGTTGAGTGACGAAAGGAGAGTACCAAATTGTCCAGGGAAAGACAGGGATATAGCAGTGTAAAAAAATAAACGGGACGTGCAGGACAGCGACGGCAAAACAGCTGCAGGAAAGATGTGAAGAGGACGAAAACGAAATGATCGGTGGAACGACTGAAACAGGGCATTGGAAAATCAAAACAACTTTCAATGAAATTAGAAGCCAGATAGTAACATTATTACTACAGTGGGAATTCCAGTGTTAAAGGCAGAGGGTAGAGAAAAGAGTACATTCAATGACCCTATGAGTGGTGGACTTGTCTGATAATGTATTAGAAGAAGAAACTGTAGCTAACAATAATGGGATATTGGATCCAGTGTTAGCTAGAAGTTAAAAAAGTTCTCTCGAACACTTGTGATCAAACGAAGCTATGAAGATAGAGATCTTTGCATCTGAATTTCTGTATTCAATGGGGAAAATGGCAACCAAACGACAATTCAGTTATATGCAGGTTGAAGCAAAGGAGCGAGGCAGCAAACGAAAGGGAATGGATTACTCATGTTTGCTGCATCGGGACATTACGCCTAATCAGCGGCGACGAGAATGTGTATACCGGAGCAGGATATGAGCCCGAGGTCTTTTACTTGCTAGGCATGTGCCTTAACCATTGCGGCATTCGGGACACAGTGTCATCGCAACTGCGCAGACTTTGTCAGCACGCCTCACGGCCGACGCACATTTCCGCGGACCGCCATCTATTCGCATTCCCCGTATGTTTCCTCAATGCTCGCTGTTTAGAGATTTCCGCAGGAGGTCGGACGTACTTGTGCATCCGCAGGGAAGAACTTGGATCCATTGCCCATCTAGGTGATTCTGTTATATGAATGCGTGATACCTGTACTTTGAGACATGTCCGAATGAACAGACACCACACATTTACGTAATAAGACAATTCAACTCGTTGTGTAGAACCTATGTGACTGGTGGCGTAACTTCAGACTTATGGAAAAATATCATACTCATAATTCATAATATACCAAAGGCAGATAGGAGCGAAAACTATCGCACTATCAGCCTAACGTCTCATACTTCATGCTTCTAGGCTGGGGACAAGAATAATATACAGAAGAATTGAAAAAATGAGGAATTGTTTGACAATGATCAGTTTGAGTTTGGGGAGGTAATGGCACCAAAGAGGCGGTTCTGATTTTGTCCATAATAATAGAAGCAAGAATGAAGAAAAAGCAAGATACATTCATAGGATTTGTTTGCGTAGAAAAGGCGTTCGATAGTGTGAAAGTATGGAAGATGTTCGAAATTCTCTGAAAAATAGGTGTAAGGTACATAGAAAGAAGAGTGATGCACAATACGTACAAAAACCAAAAAGACCAAGAATGGCTCAAAAAAGTGTGTAAGCTAGTGATACAGTCTTTCGACACTACGGTTCGATCTATACGTCGAATAAATAATGACAAAAATAAAACACAGGTTCAACAGCGGGAGTAAAATATAAGGTAAAAATATGTCACTGATAACATTCGGTGATGACATTTCCATTCGCAGTGAAAGTGAGCAATAATCACATGATACTGTTAAATGGAATGAAAATTCCAATACGTATAGAATACAGATTGAAAATAAGCCGGAAAAAAGAAAAAGTAATGAGGCATAGCGAAAATGAGAATAGCAATAAATTTAAAATCACAATGGTTGATTAATGTGTAAAAGAAGTTAAGAGATTCTGCCAACTTCGACGCGAAATAACAAGTGAAACACGTAGCAAGGAGGTTATAAAAAGCAGAGTAGGAAAGGCAAAGAGGGCTTTCATGGCTGAGAGAAGCCTATCGGCATCAAACGTAAGCCTTAATTTATGGAAGAATTTCTGCGAAAGTACGTCTGGAGCACAGCATTGTGTAGCTGTCAACAATGCACAATGGGGAAACCGGAGAAGAAGACAGGCAATCGAAGCTCTTGAGATGCTGTATTCAGAAGAACGCTGAAAATCATCTGCTTTTACAAGACAAGAAATGAAAAGGTTCTCCGGAGGATAGGCGAAACAACAGGAACACATGGAAAACACTGACAATAATAAGTGATATGACATGATAAGTGTTAAGTCATCAGGTACACTGCTACCCATTCAAATTGCTGCGCCACGAAGATGACGTGCTACAGACGCGAAATTTAACCGACAGGAAGAAGATGCTGTGATATGCAAATGATTAGCTTTTCAGAGCATTCACACAAGGTTGGCGCCAGTGGCGACACCTACAACATGCTAACATGAGGAAACCTTCCAACCGATTTCTCATACACAAACAGCAGTGGACCGGCGTTGCCTTGTGAAACGTTGTTGCATTGCCTCGTGTAAGAAGGAGAAATGCGTACCATCACGTTTCCGACTTTGATAAAGGTCGGATTGTAGCCTATCGCGATAGCGGTTTATCGTATGCGACATTGCTGCTCGCGTTGGTCGAGATCCAATGACAGTTAGCAGAATATGGAATCGGTGAGTCCAGGAGGGTAATACGGAACGCCGTGTTGGATACAAACGGCCTCGTATCAGTAGCAGTCGAGATGACAGGCATCTTATCCCTATGGCTGTAACGGATCGTGCAGCCACGTCTCCATCCATTAGTCAACAGATGAGGGCGTTTGCAAGACAACAACCACCTCCACGAACAGTTCGACGACGTCTGCAGCAGATCAGCTCGGAGACCATAGCTGCGGTTACCAAAAATGGCTCTGAGCACTATGGGGCTTAACTTCTGAGGTTAACATTCCCCTAGAACTTAGAACTACTTAAACCTGACTAACCTAAGGACATCACACACATCAATGCGCAAGGCAGGATTCGAACCAGCGAACGTAGCGGTCGCGCGGTACCAGACTGTAGCGCCTAGAACCGCTCGGTCACTCAGCCCGACACTGCGGTTAACCTTGACGCAGCATCACAGACAGGAGCGCTTGCGATGGTGCACTCAACGACGAACCTGGATCCACGATTGACAGAATCTCATTTTTTCGGATGAATCCGGGTTCTGTTTAGAGCATGATGATGGTCGCATTCGTGTTTGGCGACATCGCGGTAAACGCACATTCGGAGCGTGTATTCGTCATCGCCATACTGGCGCACCACCCGACGTGATGGTATGGAGTGCCATTGGTTACACTTCTCGATCACCTCTTGTTCGCATTGGCGGCGGTTTGAACAGTGGGCGTTTCATTTAAGGTGTGTTACGACCGGTGGCTCTACCCTTCATTCGATCCCTGCTGAACCCTACATTCCAGCAGGATAATGCAAGCACGCATGTTGCAGGTCCTGTACGGGCCTTTCTGGATACAGGAAATGTTCGACTGCTACCCTGGCCATCACAGATCTCTCACCACTTGAAAACGTCTGGTCAATGGTGGCCGAGAAACTGGCTCGTCACAATACGCCAGCCTCTACTCTTGATGAACTGTGTATCGTATTGAAGCTGTATGCGTGAAAATGTAATCACATGTCAGTACTAGTATAATATATTTGTTGAATGAATACGCTTTTATCATCTGCCTTTTTTCTTGGTGTAGCAATTTTAATGGCCAGTAGTGTAATAACATCTATGTTACTAGAGGGATGTGTATACATTAAAAAGTGTAGGAGAAGGCAGAGTGGGATGTTACCTAATGAAAAATCCTGCTTAACGGTAGCTTCTCTAACCAGTATTCCATATGAGCAAGCCAGCTGCGGCTTAACCAGGTGTGGCTCTCACCTTCATAACGGGGCTACGCAAGGCTGTGTTTGAAAAAAGAATAGCTCCATAATACCATAAAATCGAGCAGTGCACATCTTCTTTCGTAACCAGCAACTAACCACTGTAAATAGTAACCTGGAGCTGTTATCCTGCTGTCAGATAGTCTTCGCATTGGCGAGAATTGACAATTAATAAAATAATCAGACGTATTAAATAAAAGAATATTGAAGAATTAATAAAAGAGGTGCTATTCTAACGTCAGTAATTGATGTAGACGACACCAGAGAATTATGTTGAATTATTTTTCATTCAAGAATGAAAATCTCAAATAAACGGAAAGTGTCCATTTATAATAGAAACAGACAGATATCTTTATTAAATGTAATAAAGTATCGTCGGAGAATGGTTACATAATCCCCAATGTAATAGTCATTCAGGATCGAAGATTCAAGTTTGTGTGTGTGTGTGTGTGTGTGTGTGTGTGTGTGTGTGTGTGTGTCACTTGTCGATGACTTATCCAACTCGCCGTGTATGGTAGTGTGTGTGGGGGGGTTAGTGCTGTATGAACATTAATTGTTCGGCTTTGGCTTTTGGGGAACATGATTGTTATTGATTTCTAACACAAATGACCGCCAATCTGCTTATGTGGGTAGCGGTTTCTTCTTCCTCCTTGGAATCTGGACCTATTCTTCGGCAGATGTTCTTCATTTTTGCTAGTCTAATGTCGCTAGGTTGTTGTCCCGTTTCCATCTTTGCGGGTCCACGGGAGTGGACGCTGGTGTAATAGCCTGAGTGCCTACTGTAATATGTGTTCTATTTGTCTAATATATGAGTAATATATGAGATTGATTTATATCCAACATTATAGTTTATCAGCTTATGTAGGTGTGTAATTTATGTACATGTGTAATGTGTCACAATCCTAATGCTACAGTCCTAATGTTCCAGTCCTGTCTATTCTGATGATTAAACTTAGGGGGACAGTTATATACCATTAACAGTGCTACAGTCGTGATGTTGTAACCCCTCTATAAGACGTCGTGGTCTCCTGACCTTCATTGCTTACACATTCAGCCCTCACAATCATAGTCCGCACATCAAGACGCTTCATTCGAACCGAAACTCGATAAGATAAAGTCAATGTTGTATGAATTCATGTAAATGATATGCAAATAACTAATAAATCGCAAGTGCGCACCGTGGTTGAAATACTCGAGGCTGGCGTACACACAATTATTCCAGACACGACGGAAACAGGAGCTTTTTGTTCGAGAGAGGCAACCGCACGCCAGGAGGCCCGTCCCAACCCATCTACGTCGGCCGGTGACCGCCCTTGGAGCTGACAGCGATTGCCCGAGTGAAAGGACGACCCCGTGTTCGGCTTAAAAGCAAAGTCCGCTACATTGTGTGGGAGCGGCCAGCCTATGCCTTCTTTACACATAGCACGCAATTTCAGAGATTTTCACAGGGAGACAGCAGACGCCAAACGCCGATACTACAGATTTTTGGATTCGTCGCCTTAAACAAAACGTCATTCTCCCGTTTTAGAAGAGCAATGCTAATTGGCAGACGATATTTCTGACGCCTTGAGCTGAAGGAGTAATGGAATAGACCGAAAGATATACCCCTTCACATCTGGCGTGGAGAGGGGCCGTTCCGTTGTCGATCTTGGAGCGAGAACACGTAATGAGAGCGTTCGTGCTAGTATGTGTACTCAAAGAGCGAGGAACAAGTCTCTCCTCAGTACTTCACTGGGAGAGCACCTCTGTCGAGAGCGAATCGAAGTGCGACTCTATATTTAGTCCTTGCGATTAACCATTGTTCACTGTGTTTGCCGCCACACTTATTGTGTGGTGTGAACGGACAGAGTTATAGTTAAACGCCTGCGAGCGAATTTTTGAATGGCATCGCAGTTGACTGGTTATCTGATTGGTGTACCGCGCCAATAGGGCGAATAGGAGTCCTTGACTTCACCAAGCTGTAGGGAGAGTTTGATTGTCGAAGGTCAATCTATATTGAACGAGAGTTATCTTAAATCAAAATTAACAGCCTCAGTTGCGGAGTTACCTAGATTTACCTAGGTTTCAATTGGGATAACCCAACCTTCTTCAGAATTACGCTTACTAATGTTTGTCCATAATGGACATTGTCAAACTAAAAATACAAATACTTCAAGTGTCGTCATATTTTAAAAAACGTAACTGAAGCTGCCTCAGCCCCACTTCCCGACCGCGATGCGGCAGCCACGAGTGTTGTACTGGAACTGACAGTAACATCATGAGGCCCGTCTAAGCGGACGCATTACTTCGCGCCTGCGCATAAACTTCAGTTAAGTTTTTAAAATATGACGACACTTGGTGTATTTGTATTTTTAGTTTGACAATGTCCATTATGGACAAACATTAGTAAGTGTAATTCTGAAGAAGGTTGGGTTATCCCAATTGAAACCTAGGTAAATCTAGGTAACTCCGCAACTGACGCTGTTAATTTTGAATTTAATATTTATACAGTTGCTGACAGGGCCGCGAAATGCTGAAAGTATTGGAGAGTTATCTTATTTGTCAGCAGCGAGTGGCGCAGACAGCAGTCATCGCGGCTTACGGTATTGTGCGCTACAACACTTGAGAGCCCCATATTTCCTCCACAACAGTACACTTCACTGAATTTCTCAAGCGATAGCCTCGACCGTACCTAGCAACATTCCAGCGGATAATTATTCAAGTTGAGTAGGCGTGGCTCTGAGCCATTCTGCCAAGTCGATAACAATCTTAAACTCTGTATAGAAATTTCATTAGCGTATCCTATCCTTAAGAGGTAACTTCACATTCCGAAAAGAACCAGGAATTAATGTGTTAAGTTCATAACTAAAAGCGCCATTGTGAATTCTCAGAATTTTGCAAAAATTAAGATAATTTTCGTTAGTTTCGTGTTTTTCTTACACTAACCAGCACTACTCCAGTACCCAAGTCTCCCACTAGTTACGTAAGAAATTTTTTGAATTTTGTGTCATTTCCTTAAAGCGGACAACGCCAGAAGATATTTATTGCTGAAAGATTTTGAGGCATTTCGCTTTAGAACGTTAGGAGCGTCTGCCTGACTTCTGTAGTAGTCTCGGGGTGGAAATTGCATCTTGCAGGAGCCACAGGGTAAAGAATGACATCTCAGATCAATACCACTCTCACACCGTCTATCCTAGTGGTTTCAGTCTAGGCGACTTTTATATATCGCACGCAGTTTGACATGAGCCTGTTTTAGCAGGTCTTCTATCAAGCTGCTTGGAACTCTTTCCTTGTGCCAGTGTTTAGGTTTGCTGGGTCCTACGTGGGTGAGATATCTATGTTTATCTATAATGTTGTCTAATTTATATAAACTTAAGTTATAAATTTTTGATTACACCGTCTTATAAGCCCTTTTTCAATGTTTCCCTGAGATCTGTGGTTCGTGCCCAAGCTGGAACTCCTACTATCCACCATATTATTTTATTTTGAACAATTTGTAGCTAGTATCGCGTTGTACTACTTCCTCTGCCCTAGGAAGTTCAGTCGTAAGTCAATGTGAGCAGAGCTTTCGATGTGTACAGAGTACTTTTTGCCTCTTGTTTGACGTCCTTGTTTCTGAAGATCGGGAAGACAACTTCGAAGAGGTTATGGGCTTGCGCTTTATTTTCTCTGATGTGATGGCGATAGAGGAGCTTCCTGTCCAGTATGACGCCAGGGTACTTGACTTTGTCTTTCCAGGGAGTTGAGTCGAAGTCTTTCCTCGAGGATAGCTCTTTTCTTTGTAAAGTTGACTGCAGCTTATTTTCCAGCATTTAGCTGTGTTAGTTCTATCGGCACCACATCTCCAAGAGACAGAGTTGTCTCTGCAGGCTTATGAATTTTATTTGATATCTTTTTCCACTTGTGGAAAAGGCCGTGTCATCGGCAAAACCGGGAAATTTTGCACCTGATTCTAACGAGTTGTCGTTGGTGTATACAGGGCGTTACGAAAAGGTGCGGCCAAACTTTCAGGAAACATTCCTCACACACAAATACAGAAAATATGTTATGTGGACATGTGTCCGGAAACGCTTACTTTCCATGTTAGAGCTCATTTTATTACTTCTCTTCAAGTCACATTAATCATGGAATGGAAGCACACAGCAACAGAACGTACAAGCGTGACTTCAAACACAGGAAATGTTTAAAATGTCCTACGTTAGCAAGGATACATATATCCACCCTCCGTCGCATGGAATCCCTGGTGTGCTGATGCAGCCCTGGAGAATGGCGTACTGTATCACAGCCGTCTACAATATGAGCATGAAGAGTCTCCATATTTGGTACCGGGCTTGCGTAAACAAGAGCTTTCAAATGCCCCCATAAATGAAAGTCAAGAGGATTGAGGTCAGGAAGGAGTAAAGGCCATGGAATTGGTCCGCCTCTACCAATCCCGGTGGTCTCGCGGTTCTAGGCGCGCAGTCCGGAACCGTGCGACTGCTACGGTCGCAGGTTCGAATCCTGCCTCGGGCATGGATGTGTGTGATGTCCTTAGGTTAGTTAGGTTTAAGTAGTTCTAAGTTCTAGGGGACTGATGACCACAGCTGTTGAGTCCCATAGTGTTCAGAGCCATTTGAACCATCTACCAATCCATCGGTCACCGAATCTGTTGCTGAGAAGCGTCCGAGCACTTCGACTGAAATGTGGAGGAGCTCCATCGTGCATGAACCACATGTTATGTCGTACTTGTAAAGGCACATGTTCCAGCAGCACAGGTAGAGTATCCCGCATGAAATCATGGCGGTGAATCGAGGAAGTACAGTGCATACTGACGAAACTAAAATGAGCTCTAACATGGAAATTACGTGTTTCCAGACACATGTCCACTTAACATCTTTTCCTTATTTGTGTGTGAGGAATGGTTCCTGAAAGTTTGACCGTACCTTATTGTAACACCCTGTATTCTGAACAGGGTTGGACAGAGCACAGATCCTTGTGGAATAATTTTATTCAAGCCAGACACTGTTCTACCACTCCGTTTACATATTCATTTTCTGATTTCGGAGGGTGTGACAAGTTTGTAGGTATGTCTGGCGTTGTATGCCTCGTCGTCGTGGTGGCGTTTTTGTTTGTCACTTGTGAGTTCCTGTATTGCTTCATCGATCTTTACATTGGAGGCTACGTCAGGGGGCGGTCGTGTTGAAGCAGTGAGCGCGGATCTGTATTGCTCTCCCTTAATTCTCTGTTTTTTTTCCGAGGTGGTGGCACGATCTTTCGGAAGTAGATGAGCACTGGGTGGTGGCCTCAGGATAGGTTGTTACAGACTTCCATGGCTACGGTTCCATTTAGGCCTTTTGTTAAGACGATGTTCAGGACGCCTAGTCTGTGGTCAGATAGAAGCAGTATGTGTCGGGTCGTCAGGTCCTTACATGATGAACTGTGTCTTCGAGCATCTGATGCTACGTTTTGTGTTGGTCACTCCAGATTTACACAACAGGTGTTTCGCATTTAGGTTTCCAGCGAGAAACACTCTTCGGAGGAGCTCCAATATTGTTGGTAGTTCGTTCTCTAAATCCAACGCCTTGCCGCAATGGTAACACCAGTTCCTGTCAGATCACCGGAGTTAAGCTCTGTCGGGCTGGGCTAGCACTAGGATGGGTGACCATCCAGTCTGCCGAACGCTTTTGGCAAGCGGGGCGCACTCAGCCCTTATGAGGCAAATTAACGAGCTACTTGACTGAGAAGTAGCGGCTCTGGTCTCGGAAACTGACATACGGCCGAGCGAGCGGTGTGCTGACCACATGCCCCTCCATATCCACATCCACTGAGGATGACACAGCGGCCGATCGGTACCGTTGGCCCTTCATGGCCTTGTTTGGGAGCAGTTTAGTTCGTCTTCTATAATTTGGCTATTTAGGGATATAGGTATGCCCCCTATCAATACCATCACATCGCTGGTATTTACTTCCGCGAGTGTTAGTTCTAGATGGCAAAGTAATTAATTCTAAAGAAATTAAGGATCTTGAAATAAACGCAAAAAAATTGTATAAGAAAGAGCTACAATTGGCTAAACAAAGATCAACACTAATCTCATAAAAAGTAGTAGAAACCAGTGCAAAACTGCCTGGACAATAATTAAGACTGTTAAAGGTCAAATAAGAAAATTTCATGAGACAGTCCCAATACCAGTAGATACATTCAACAAATATTTTGTAGGCTGTGCAGATGAAATAAAAAACTTGATCAGTAAACCCAATGTGACGCATATAGATTATCTTAAGACTGCAAACCGAAATCATAATCAGGCCGGACCTCCATTGAAACACCTTAAAGAGGTATGTCAAGACGAAGTTATCAAAATTGTCAAAGAAATGAAAAATTCACATAGTACAGATATTTATGATATGTCAAACAATTTACTGAAAGAAGTAATACCTTACATTGCAGCACCATTAACATATTCTATAAACTTGTGTCTTAGAGAAGAGGTCTTTCCTGATTCTCTCAAACTATCCAAGGTGACTCCAATCTTTAAGAAGGAAAGTAAAGCTGAGCCTGCTAACTACAGGCCAATTTCACTAATTCCAACACTAGCCAAAGTCTTTGAAGGCATAATGTATCAGCAGATCTATGAGTAACTAGAACTAAACGATATGCTGAGTACATCACAGTTTGGTTACAGGAAAGAAAGGTCAACCATACATGCCATAGAACTCTTAGTGAGTGACATTTTAGCAGCATTTGAGGACCAGGCTCACATACAGGTAACCTTATGTGGCCTGAGCCAGGCCTTTGACTGTGTTGACCACTCTGTTTTACTCTCTAAACTCGAATATTATGGAATATATGGCACAAGTTTAAAACTCGTCAAATCATACCTTAATAATAGGAAGCAAGTGGTAATCTCAGGAAGTAATGTGTCAAACACACTTGAGGTTCAACACGGAGTGCCACAGGGATCTAAATTAGGACCACTTCTATTCCTCATACATATAAATGACCTACCGGCAAATATTAATGTAAAGACATATATGTATGCAGATGATACAACTCTGCTGTCTGTAAACCATGATTTTGATAAACTTGTAAGCAGTATGAATTTGGCAAAAGAAAATGCAACATCATGGTTTAATGCAAATGGGCTACTATTAAATGAGACAAAGACCCAGAACATGTGGTTCAGTCTATCAAAGACTACAAAAATAGAAAAACAAAGTGCAAAATTTTTAGGTATAATCCTGGACAACAAACTAACATGGGACTCTCATGCAGAACACATAGCAGTTAGGCTGTCAAGAGTTATATACCTGTTGAAGAGGCTGATGTTCTGTGTGACATCGGAATATGTAAGGACAGCGTACTTTGCTTTTTTTCTGTCGGTTGTAAGGTATTGGCTAACGTTCTGGGGAAATAGCAAAAAAATAAATGAAATTTTGGTGATCCAGAAGAAAGCAATCAGAGTAATAGCAAAGGTAGATAATAGGACACATTGTTAACCATTGTTCATTAAATATAGAATTTTAACAGTTATTAATCTATATATTCTTGATAGTGTTAACTTCATACTTGCGGAACTACCTAATTTAAGTGTAATGAATCAAAGACATGACTACAATACAAGAAACTGTACTTCTCTTATCTTGCCACAGAATAGATTAGCAAAAACAAACAATAGCCATAAGTACATGTCAATTAAAATATATAACAAATTGTACAAATATGCCACAAGCATGCCAATCAAATTATTTTAGGAAAAGCTACACAGCTTCTTGTTAATGAACCCATTCTATTCAATAGAAGAATTTTTAGAAATACCCAATATCAACTTAATTTAAATGTGTTAAATATATTTACTAAAAATTTTAGGTTAATTGAACTGACGAAGTCTATTGCATGTAATAATGCTGAATGACCAATAAAGAATCTGAATCTGAATATGAATCTGATGTCTTGTGTTGTTTAAAACGATCGCGGTGCCATCGCCTCTTTGATTCCGACGGTCGGACCTGTAGGAGGTCATATGTTTGATCGGAATGTGTCAGACGGCAGCAGGTGTGTGTTTTCTGTTATAAATGTCTACGTTTCCCCCCTTTCATCCTTACTCTGGGAAACTACGATCACAACCATAGGTGGAAGCACCTACGGCCAACGACACTACTAGCCAGGGCATAGGAACCTATGGTAAGCTAACATACATCAGCAAGCGACAAAATGTCGGCAAGCCCCTGCATATCAGCAGCGTTAACTGGAAATTACCAGCTGTTATTAGAGTCTATCAACAGACTACAGCAGAGAAACCGACGAGATCTCCCACTGGCGCCCAAAAAATTCGCCAACATCACCCTACACTGTGCATCCGATGTATGACCTATCGGAAACAGAAACAATAATAAACCTAACTGTTACCGGCTGTGGTGGCCGAGCGGTTCTAGGTGCTACAGTCTGGAACCGCGCGACCGCTACGGTCGCAGGCTCGAACCTGCCTCGGGCACGGATGTCTGATGTCCTTAGGTTAGTTAGGTTTAAGTAGTTCTAAGTTCTAGGGGACTGATGACCTCATAAGTCCCATTTGAACCTAACTGTTGCAGGTTGCTGACGCTGATCGAGCATTCAACACCGGCACCCAGCGGTAGCCGCCGAACAACAGCACTGCACAACGTCAAAGTGTAGTGGGACGTGAAATTGAAGCGTCACCCATCCACCAGTGTCAGCCCAGTTTGCAGGTGAATGTACGTTTAATTTAGTGTTTTGTTTAGGTATTTTGTAATATTTATAATTGTTGTGAATTATCTAAAGTTTTTATTTATTTTTATGTTTGATATACGGAGAGGACGGCGCAACGTACGGAGACAGCATCTTCGCTGCCGGGACCAGAGAGAAAATTGCTGGCCACTATACGTCGCGGGTCGACAACCAAAGAGCAACAGAAGATCCTGATCCGAGTTGTTGCGTCGTGCTTCTAAAAATCGAAAAAATAAGAATTTGTAATGTTTCTACAACAATGACGTCATAGAAAGTTTAATCATGTTGTAAATGTTCAGTCCTACCTTGTCAAGGCTCAGGTTCACGTCTATATGTAGTATATAGGACGATAATAAACTAGTGTATACTACAAAAGTTTAAATACGTGTTCCGAGAATTTATTTATGAAGAATTATGTTAAGGAAGAAGTATTACTAATTTATTTGGCAAGATTACTAATTTTTCTCAACGTTCATCAAGAGATTGAGTCTTGAAAGTTTATTCAATGTGGTTCTAATATTTATTAAAGCAGATACCTTGCATTAATATAATTTCTGAGAAGAAACAAACGAAATCTAAATTTAAAAAAAAAATTGCGCAAACCAATTGGATTGAGTGACGTAATTCTGCGCATACGACTCAAATGATGATGTTTTAATTACAGTTTCGTTCAAGAACCATTCAGCGACCACTTTAAAAAGAGTTTTAAAAAAATTCTGAAGTGTTTTGTAACTGACGTTGGTGACGAAGTCTGCACATGGTCATATTTCAAAAGAAAATCATTTATACAAAACTTACGTCGTTACACCACAAAAGGTATCGATGTGAATGATACTTACTACTAACAAATCCTACCTTTGCACGACTTACCGCAGGCAGCAAGACATCCGCTACTGATCTTACCATCCGACCCATCTATCGCAAAGGTTTTTCTCCCCTGGCTCTTGCCTCGGCACTTTTCTTCCTCTGCCCTTCAATCCGCTACTCTTTGTTCGAATTCGACCCAATCTATCTCTAGATGAGCACGTATTAATGGTTAACCTTAACTAGACGTACGCAAACATCGCAGTACCCGTACCCTGCGACACGTCACTTTCGTGAAAACTAAGCCTTATGCAGGGATGGCAGTAGACTTTTTGAGTTGGCCATCATGCAGGTGTGGGCGTGGAGAAGCTCCACCTCTTAAAAGAAAAAAGGCCTTTCGTTTTTAAGTCCATTTGCGTTCCATATGCCAATATTCTCGTTTTGGAGCTCTATGGCCCACCATTTTTAACTTGTTAGCGTTATAGTGGGTTCCAGCACTGTTGCTGTCGAGATTATTGTTGTTGTGATGTTTTGTCTCTTGAATAGTTGCAGGGTGTTTAAAATTTCGGCAGCAGCTGCGCCGAACTCTGACGTATTTATGGTGGGAACTTCTCGGTTCTTTGAACATAGCTGCTAAGGTTCAGTGATCGTGTCAGAAATATATTAGAACAAATAAGCCCTCGGTAACAAATATTAAGTCAAAATTGAGCAGGTTTCGACGCTACTATGAGCGTCGACTTCAGAATTAAACTAACTGTTCTAAAACATATTAGTTATATAATACATTAATAAAATTAATGTTTGTACTGACTGGAAAAAAATGCAGTAATTACAAGTCACATTTTTTTTCCAGTCAGTACAGGGCGCGGTGCGTACGTCACGACGGTAGTCCTGAGCCACACTATGTGACCAAAAGTATACGGACATGCCCCAAAGCACACAAGTTTTTCATATAAAGCGCATTGAGCAGCCACGTTCTGCCCGGTACTCTATATCAGCGACCTCAGCAGTTATTAGACATCGTGAGAGAGCAGAAGGGGGCGCTCGGCGGAACTCACGGACTTCGAACGTGGTCAGGTGATTGGGAGTCACTCCTAAGCATCACTAGGTCCACTATTTCCGATGTGATAGTGAAATGGAAACGTGAAGGAACACGTGAAACACAGGCCGACCTCGTCTGTTGACTGACAGAGTCCGTCAACAATTGAAGAGGGTCGTAATGTGTAATAGGCTGACATTTACCCAGACATTACACAGGAATTCAAACTACATCAGCATCCATTGCAAGTACTATGAAAGGTAGGCGGGAGGTGAGAAAACTTGGATTTCATGGCCCAACGGCTGCTCATAAGCCACACATTACGCCTGCAAATGCCAAACGACGCTTCTCTTGGTGTAAGGAGCGTAAACAATGGACCACTGAACAGTGGAAAAACGTTGTGTGGAGTGACGAATCACTCTACACAATGTGGCGATCCGATGGCAGGGTGTGGGTGTGGCGAATGCCCCGCGAACGTCATCTGCCAGCCTGTGTAGCGCCAACAGCAAAATTCGGAGAGGGTGGTGTTATGGTGTGGTAGTGTTTTCCATTGAGGGATCTTGCACACCTTATTGTTTCAGGTGGCACTATCATAGCAAAGGCCTGCATTGATGTTTGAAGCACCTTCTTGCTTCCCACTGTTGAACACCAATTCGGAGATGGGGATTGCATCTTTCAACAACATCGAACACCTGTTCATAATGGCCACGTGGTCTAAGGCGCCACCAATACCCAGCCTGCGGTTCTATCCCCCCCCCCTCCCCTGGGGCAAGGGTGTGAGTGTCGTCCTTAGTGAGATTACTTGGTATGTGATGAACTCAGCAGTTCGGTCTCATAAGATCTTACCGCAAATTTCTAATTTTGTTTATTATGCGCGGCCTTTGGCGGAATGGTTGCACAACAATAACATCCCCCTAATGGACTGACCTGCACAATGTCCTGACCTGAATCCTACAGAACACCTTTGAGATGTTTTTGGAAGACCGACGTCGTGCCAGGCCTCACCAACCGACATTGATACCTCTCCTCAGTGCAGCACTCTGAAGAATGGGCTGCCATTCCTCAAGAAACCTTCCAGCACCTAACTGCACTAATACCTGTGAGAGTGGAAACTGTCATCAAGGATAAGGGTGGACCAACACCATGTTGAAGTCCAGCACTACGGATGGAGAGAACCACGAACTTGTAAATCATTTTCTGCACGATGTCCGGATACTTTTGATCACATAGTGTTGCTACCTTGCTCATCTCAGCAGAAGAAATGCGTTTCTAATCGTGTTAACTGGTAGCTGGGCTTTTACGTACTAACGAGCGTTGCATATTCTATGTAATACTCTTTTATAGAGTCCTACTGATTACTGGTATTATAACAAAATATACAACCATGCAGCAGCAGTAATTTATGATCTGTGCTCTGCATAAATGGTATAACAGCTCTTTTATAGCATTTAATCTCTAGAGCTTAACATTTCTCAACCAGCCGATAAAATTTTATTATACCCAGTGTAATCGTAATGAATTATTAGTAGCCACATGGAATTTAAGTCGTTGTAGGACTAATAAAGAATGACTCCATTATAGCGGAATCCAGTAGAAAATGCAGTTCTCATTTGTACGTAAACACCAAATACGACTTAACATGTACAGAAGCGTGGTTTGTCTGCTGAGCTGACCGAGCGAGCGAGTAACGCCTACGTTCATGAGGAACGTGCAACGGCCTGCCTTTCCCGCGGGCCTCGAAAGAACGTGTGTTCGTGCGTAGGCGCCTGCCTTGTTGATGGTGCGCTTATTATTAGCTGTTGTTGCCTGGCTCAGAGTTGGAGAGCTGCTGTTCTCCCCTGTGGCCTTTGTGCTTCGGCTTATGGGTAGACTTTACGTGTAAGGTCATGTTTTAGCGGTGAGCTGGTACGAAGATTTTAGCCTGTTTTGGTAATGTTCACGTACATTGTAACTGGCGGGGTGGGTGCCTTCGTGATCACAATGCACAAAATGTTCTCTAGCTCAATAAAGTTCAAAGTTCAGCATGAAGATTTATAAATTAACGTATGCAAGATGACGAGGAAGATCTCATACTCTATCTACTCTCATTTCCGAAATACACTCCTGGAAATGGAAAAAAGAACACATTGACACCGGTGTGTTAGACCAACCATACTTGCTCCGGACACTGCGAGAGGGCTGTACAAGCAATGATCACACGCACGGCACAGCGGACACACCAGGAACCGCGGTGTTGGCCGTCGAATGGCACAGCATTTGTGCACCGCCGCCGTCAGTGTCAGCCAGTTTGCCGTGGCATACGGAGCTCCATCGCAGTCTTTAACACTGGTAGCATGCCGCGACAGCGTGGACGCGAACCGTATGTGCAGTTGACGGACTTTGAGCGAGGGCGTATAGTGGGCATGCGGGAGGCCGGGTGGACTTACCGCCGAATTGCTCAACACGTGGGGCGTGAGGTCTCCACAGTACATCGATGTTGTCGAAAGTGGTCGGCGGAAGGTGCACGTGCCCGTCGACCTGGGACCGGACCGCAGCGACGCACGGATGCACGCCAAGACCGTAGGATCCTACACAGTGCCGTAGGGGACCGCACCGCCACTTCCCAGCAAATTAGGGACACTGTTACTCCTGGGGTATCGGCGAGGACCATTCGCAACCGTCTCCATGAAGCTGGGCTACGGTCCCGCACACCGTTAGGCCGTCTTCCGCTCACGCCCCAACATCGTGCAGCCCGCCTCCAGTGGTGTCGCGACAGGCGTGAATGGAGGGACGAATGCAGACGTGTCGTCTCCAGCGATGAGAGTCGCTTCTGCCTTGGTGCCAATAATGGTCGTATGCGTGTTTGGCGCCGTGCAGGTGAGCGCCACAATCAGGACTGCATACGACCAAGGCACACAGGGCCAACACCCGGCATCATGGTGTGGGGAGCGATCTCCTACACTGGCCGTACACCTCTGGTAATCGTCGAGGGGACACTGAATAGTGCACGATACATCCAAACCGTCATCGAACCCATCGTTCTACCATTCCTAGACCGGCAAGGGAACTTGCTGTTCCAACAGGACAATGCACGTCCGCATGTATCCCGTGCCATCCAACGTGCTCTAGAAGGTGTACGTCAACTACCCTGGCCAGCTAGATCTCCGGATCTGTCCCCCATTGAGCATGTTTGGGACTGGATGAAGCGTCGTCTCGCGCGGTCTGCACGTCCAGCACGAACGCTGGTCCAACTGAGGCGCCAGGTGGAAATGGCATGGCAAGCCGTTCCACAGGACTACATGTAGCGTCTCTACGATCGTCTCGATGGGAGAATAGCAGCCTGCATTGCTGCAAAAGGTGGATATACTCTGTACTAGTGCCGACATTGTGCATGCTCTGTTGCCTGTGTCTATGTGCCTGTGGTTCTGTGATCATGTGATGTATCTGACCCCAGGAATGTGTCAATAAAGTTTCCCCTTCCTGGGACAATGAATTCACGGTGTTCTTATTTCAATTTCCAGGAGTGTATAAGCGGAAAGTTAAAGTTCTGCACTGGAGCAAATTCAGACCTCTCGAGAGCCAGCGTCCTTTCAAAAGTTAAAGTATTGTATGGGCCGTGCAACACCGGGAGTCTATAACCCACACGACCAAATAAACAACGTTATCGGAATAGCACAGGCACTGCAATATCGTATTTATCTGCCTAAACCGGGCAAGCAACTTTCAAGTTTAACGTCTGACCTGTACGGGAATATACATAGGATGTAGGAATACGGGTTGTAGACGCGTGGTTGACGTCGTATTGAAGGTTGGATCTGGCAATGAGTCGTGTACGGATAGCCAGATAAGGCGACCGCGCCAAATAAGCGGGAGATCCGTGTTCGAGTCCTCGTCTGGCACAAAATTACATTGCCGTCATTCCATTCTACAGCTGATGGTTGTACTCATTGGCAACTGCGAATTCATTTAATGTATTTCATAACGGCTGTAGTTGCTGCAGTGCCTGTTCCTCTGGACATGCATGCATGTCCATAGTATTTTTGCGTCGTAATCAGAATAACGCAGGCACTGCAATGTCGTGTCGTTATCACAGACTGGTCCTCCTGCCAGAATATCTCAACGTAAAGTGTCCAGAAGCACCCCCTTGAGCGCACCACTCAGAAGTGTCATCCTCCAAATGATTCGAGAATTGTTCCGCCACTGTCTACTTCTCAGTTGCCTGAATACCACACGCACCAAACATACTAAATTCTTACGTTCTGCAGACAAGATTTTGATTAAACTTTATCACTGTCTGCATTAAACCAAAATTTGAGAACAGTATTTAAATAAAATTAATCTTATAAAGATTCGGTTACACTCATATCTTTTACAATAGGTATTAGAAATCATTTGTACATAAATGGACAAGCCAACATTCTCGCACATATGCTTTCACGTTAAATGACAGCTATATGTTGCTAAATGTTGTCTAAACAGTTACTCATACCTTAGTGACAGAATCGTCTTTTAGCACTCTTTCCTATGGGGGTGCCAAATAACACGTTTGACTGGCCACTTTTAAATTACCATAATTTTTAAATATTAACTGATTTCATATTTAAATAAAGTTAATGGAAAAATATTACTATATTCCTTTAACAACTACACAAGTATATGAAGCGATGAAATACTCATACTGCTTTAAGTTGCTGTGTTGTTATGGATGATTCTGTGACAAGCGTTTGCACAAGGAAGAAGACATGAAACGTAATAAATCAATAAATAAAACAAATACAGATAAGTGACTTTCAGGGATGATAGCTAATGTTAAACTTCTTTATTTAAATGTGTGTGTTTGTACTTAAATTGCTGAATGACCGAGAAGACGAAATTTCTACGTTATTTGATTCTGAAACGGCTGAGTAAACCTGAACTTACTTAGCCTACTTTCTCTTTACTTTTTCTTACCATATCAACTGACCCACAATATTCTAGCGGAACGCAATCTGACAGCTCAAAAAAATTACAACCTGACTGAAAATAATTAATTCAAATGAATGGCCCTGACTAAAAAGAAATCTTAACAGTAACCTATACATTTCATTGAGCACTTACCCCACAAAAATCTTAATTACGCGAATTACTGCAATACAGCGAGCATCAATACTGTCAGATAAACAAACGATTCTAACTATTAAAGCCGCTAACTACCAATAGTCATGCGGTTAGGAAAGGAAAGATTTTGATGCAAATCAAATAATGTATTTTTTTACCTTAATAATGTGACCTCCAGTTCAAACATGAATATAAATCGTCATTCACATGCAGTACAAAGATATATAAGCATGAATAATTTTCACTCTCCAAATTGGATACTTCCAGATCGTTAGCCTACGCTAACACTTCAGACCTCTAACCTCCATCAATGCTAACTTCTCACATTTAACATCCATCATTGCTGGCTGTTAACCTCCAATCGCCCAACAGTATTTCCATCACTGTTGGCGACTATTTCCCTAAAAAGAGTCCAACCAGCCACAGAGTCACTTACAAAGAAAGCGCAGTCAGAGATCCAATGCAAAGCTCTAAACAGCGCTGCCAACACTGAAGCAGCCCACTTGCAAATGTAGACTTGTATCTTCTGAGATATCGTTTGCTGAGATCGCATGGGCCGTTTAAAAGTTCTTAGCTCTAAGATTCGTTGTTAAAATATTCAGTCACTGTAAAAAATAACTCTGAAGATTTTAAAAATATTGTTTTCATTGGTTTTTAGGTTTGGTCTATTGTTTAATTGTGTTTTTATTATGGACATTCTAAGTATTACAAGAAGCCATATTTTAAACTAGCTGAAGGTCTGCGTTTCTGGTGCACCTTCTGCCCTCCACCTCTGCGAGTCCTACCATCCACATTACACCTGGTCTAGGTTTTACCCGTTTCTGGACAAGCACTCTTTGCCCTTGTGCCTGTCTAGGGACGTCGCCTTGCTTGACCAGCTGCAATCAGCCATGTTGACAAATTTTCCTTCCTCTTACCAGTTCTAGGTGGTAGAATTATGCCCCTACGTTACAAAAGATTGGAATATATTCACCAAATAATTGAGGACGCAGGATACAATTGCTACTCTGAAATGAAGAGGCTGGAGCGGGTGAGAAATTAGTGGTGGTCAGCATCAAACGAATCAGAAGGTGGATGACTGAAAAATCTTAAAAAGAAATCCTAGGTGAACGACGGTTATTCGCACAGCCTACTTCCAACGACTGGGGTAGGAAAAGTGAGAATGATTACATTGGTGTACTCAGTATGCTCCCCTAAAAAACTGTTTTGCGAAGTAGTGATACAACAGTGCGAAAATTATTTTTTAATATCAGCGGGCCGATTTTTCAAATGTTTCCAATACTTCAACAGCTGGTGTGAAGTGTCTCCATTGTTGCAAGGTTTCTCTAGTCATTTGCACTAATAATTAAACTGTTAGGTCAGGTTACATTATAAGAGGTGCTGGAAAACACTTGCCGCACCTGTATACACACCTCAACACGTTGCTGCATGATTGTGGATGTTGCTGCTAGATTATTGGACGTGGCTGCCTAGGCTTCATGGTGAATGTTCGCACGCAACTCGTCGATGATTGGAGATTTGTTCTTGTACTCATTGTATCCAGCTCTTGTATGTGTATCATTCGGTAAACGATCAGTGTTCCAGCTTCTCATTCGGTGTACTGTTACCTGCTCCAGCACCAGTCTATCATACGATATGTTGAAATGGTATAACACAGTACTCTGGAAAAATTCTGATTTATTACATCTCTCAGAAGAGGTAGAAAATTCTCTGTCGAAGTGAACAGTCAATTCTGTTGTACCGTAGAAAATAGCACACTGTCGAGAGGCGATTAAACACTGATCTTTACGCGGCAACATAACGGATATTCCACTAGTAAGGGCCCCAGAAAAATCGTTATAAAAATTATAATTAAAGGAAGAAATGGAACCAAGTTTGTACATTAAATACCTTTATGGCTGAGAGATGAAGGTACATTATAAGAGGTGCTGGAAAACACTTGGCGCACCTGTATACACACCTCAACACGTTGCTACATGATTGTGGATGTTGCTGCCAGATTATTGGGCGTGGCTGCCTAGGCTTCATGGTGAATGTTCGCACGCAACTCGTCGATGATTGGAGATTTGTTCTTGTACTCATTTTCTTTAAGATAAAAAGATCAGGGAAGATATGATTGTGAAATACAGCCAGACGACCTTGGGAAGCATACATCATTGGAAATCACTGCAGTTGATAATTTTGCCACGGTCATACTCATTTTATCAGTGTGGCACCTTTCCCAATCCTTCTGGTAAAAGCTAAGTGTCAATTCCTCGTCATCCAGCTGGTTCATTGCTTCACGAAAGAAAGCCTGGTACACTTCGCTGCTGACAGCAGTCGAGAAAAAGAAAACAGAAGGAAAAACATTGGCGCGACGATGAACTGCAGTAGTATTACACAGAAGCACCCACCTTCTGTGAATGAATGGGTCCTTCATGAGAACATAATGGTTGTCATTAGCCCATAAGCGCGTAGTGTGTGTTCTGTGAATTCGCGTATTCTGACAATTAGAATCATGCTTCATAACTACACCACATGTACTGGCTTTCAGCGAAAATTTACTGAGACAATGGCAGAATGATGGGGTTTCGCATAGTCAGTTCGTATCAGTTCAAATGGAACTGTAAATAGTAAACATACAGGCCTGCAGAATTTGTGGATGACGTCTACAGTTGTGTCCTTACCTCCTTCACACTTTCTTGCGATGGCTGCGGGTGCTCCACGCCTTTCAGGTTTCACAATGTCGCCCCTCCAGCTTTTTCACCAAACCTTGAATGCAATGTTTGGATGGTTTACATCAGCCACAGAAACGTCCCAAAAACAGTCAATGACAAGTCTTAATGGACCCACTTACAATAAAACCAGTCACTAACTAGTCTCAATACTGATATTGTTTCGTAAGAAAAACGTTCTCTTCAGCTTACTATGAATCTTCAGAATCAGACAACAACAAAGGGAGCAATTCGCACGGTGCACTACAGACAGTAAACCATGTGACGCCGAAACCCAAATCCACACACAGTTCGTAAAACCTCACTGTTGCCGCATTTCACAGATGTTGCCGTGTCGACGAGTTATGTAAGAATATCCACCGTAAAGACATGTCATGTATAAATTAACAATTTTTGTTCATTCGTTATTATGGGAACTCGTGGCTTCTGTATTCACTGAAACACCGTCATTAAATATTTTAAAATTGCTAGTTTGGCCACTCATAGAATGATGAATCAATTTGTAGCCATACAATTTGTAGCCTGGACACTGTTACGACCTACAAGTAAGTTTTACAGGGAACGCTACCGATCACAATTCATTGTTGTTCTCCACAGATTATTTTCTATCTGCAGTAATTTCGGAATGTAATATCACTGTCAACGAGATATGCCAAAATAACAAATTTTGTATGAATATACATACATTTTACTGTAATACGTTTTAACCTCAACATGTGATGTAGACTGCCTGAAGATAAAGGCAAAGTATTTAACAGGATTATTAGAGAAGAGAAGACAAATATTGAAGAGAAATTTTAATACCAGAGCTGCTGTTTATTTAATGACTAACTTGTTTCTGGCTTTCTTCATTTTCACAAACAATATACTGGTATTTTGGATTTGGTTGGTGTGGACAGTTCTATTTTTGTGATCAGTCATTACACTTAATGTACCGGTATCTCACATCTTCATTATCCAGCATGATGTGATCCAAGTGCCAACTATGTTGCATACACAGAGGAGAATTGGTTCTTACTGGATTACACTGTACGTCACGTGATTTATTTATCTTAGGTGATGTTTTGCCAACACCAACCGTATCCTAGGTGCAAATACGTGAGATGTGAAAAAGGACAGAGATTAAAACTAGTCATCAAGTACATTAATAGCAAACATTGTCGTTAAAACTTTGAAAACTGCAAGATGAGATGTACTGAAAACAACTGTTAGAGCGTTACATCCGTCTACTGATCTGTTTTTAACACCAAAATGTAAATAGTAACTAACTCTGTTCATAGTGGGAAGACTCACATTTTAGAGAACAGACCAACAGATGAAGTGTACGCTCTCTCAAAAGAGGAGGTCATTCGTACAAGCATGTCAGAGAAGTAAACTAACTGAAACAAGAAACAAAGTCATTCATTTACAGCAGTCTCCATAAAATCTCTTTATAAGAGAGTCAGGTAATAACCAATATGGTTATAAATTGTTTGATAACAACAGCACGGTTCATAGTGGATTACATTCAGTAGAAAATGATCAAATATAAAAGTAGTCTTCCTCGATAATCTTTGAAGGTTGCTGTGGTGGGCTAGCTAGGATGTCTCAAATATACGGATAACCATACCGTAGCTGCAACCACTTAATACAGGTGTCTGCTGAGAGGACAGAGTACCATGTGATTCCCTAGAAAAGGGTACTACCTTTCTTAGTATCTGAGACAGGCTTGGTTTTTATGCAACATAGCCTTCTTATGTCACAGCGAACGGCTGAAACAAGGGGGAACTAGAACGGTTACACTTCGCGAGGACATACAACTCTGCTACATGGTGTAATGGTGAAGACGTAGTTCTGGGTTCAATGTTCTTGATTTAAAACACCCCCTAACTCTATCTCTGGGTGGGCACTGCCCACAAGCGTGTAAGAGAACATGACAAGGGAAGTTGATAATGTGGATGCTGTAGAATTTTTTTGTGTACAATGTTAGAATGAAGGGCGTTTCTGATCAGGTGAGTAGAGGTTTATCAGTAGGAAAGCAGTCTGGAGTAATTTAGGAGTAGGCCTAACGGTGAACAAGAAAACATGAATATCAATGTATTACTGGGGCAAACATAGCGAACGGAATGGGGCGCGCTCCAGAGTTTCTAGCCTCCCTCTTACCAACAGCATCTCCCTCGCGCTCACATCAATATACTCTCAAGCATGCTACAGTTCTGCCATCTTCGAGATCTCAGCTACAGCAGTCAGCATCCTAGTGAGTTGTTTAAGTTTCAGATGAACGAGTACCCTTGAAAACGCCAATCATTGTACGTTGAAAAAAAAGTAACGTACATGGTGGATGATTTTATAGTTACTGACAGTTGTAAATCATGAAATAATTCCGTGGCAATGAAGTGTGTCAAAGATAAGTAAATTTTGTACGCATTTATGTCGTAAAGTCTATTATTATTTTACCTGTTGTAGTTAAAAATGAAGCATCTCCTATAGCACTCAAAGAACCACAGTTGTAGCTGGACGATTGTAATTCCGTCTGACCACACACAATGCAAGTGGGTTGCCCTGTGAAGACGGCTGTTCTTATGGATGAAGGTGGGAGAGTCAACTTCCAACAATGGTTCAAATGGCTCTGAGCACTATGGGACTCAACGTCTGAGGTCATTAATCCCCTAGAACATAGAGGAGGAGGAGATTAGTGTTTAACGTCCCGTCGACAACGAGGTCATTAGAGACTGAGCGCAAGCTCGGGTGAGGGAATGATGGGAAAGAAAATCGACCGTGCCCTTTCAAAGGAACCATCCCAGCATTTGCCTGAAGCGATTTAGGGAAATCACGGAAAACCTAAATCAGGATGGCCGGAGACGGGATTGAACCGTCGTCCTCCCGAATGCGAGTCCAGTTTGCTAACCACTACGCCACCTCGCTCGGTAGAACATAGAACTAGTAAAACCTAACTAACCTGAGGACATCACAAACATCCATGCCCGAGGCAGGATTCGAACCTGCGACCGTAGTGGTCTTGCGCTTCCAAACTGCAGCGCCTTTAACCGCACGGCCACTTCGGCCGGCTCAACTTCCAAAGAATGCTCATGACGAAGATGTAGAATAATGGGCAACAGTCGACCACCAAGAGAAAAGAATAAAACATGACGTTTCATGTCCGTATTCACCGTTAACAGTGGGCGCATCCGATCTTACGGAAGCAGTTCCGGCTTGACCAACACCTCCACAAAATGAGGGTCAACGTCTCATTGGACCGTCGTAGTACATGACGCCAAACATCATACGAAAAAATGTAAAATCTTAACTCATCGGACTACGCGCCTCCAATAGGCTAGTGTCTATCTTCTTTGTCGTTTGGCCCACTGCAGACGAGCAGCCCTCAGCAATGGCCTTTTGCCAAGTTCTCGCCTCAGAGTTCTATTGTGCGCAATTTCTTTCGCACTGTTCGCTGGGCATATTGTATATGTATTGCATATCGCATATTGCAGTTCCCAAGAAAGCAGTTGCAGATAGGTGTGAAAATTCCTGGACTATCAGTTTAATAAGTAAGCGTTGCAAAATACGAACAAGAAATCTTTACAGATGGATGGAAACAGTGGTAAAAGCCGACTTTGACGAAGATCGGTTTGGATTTCGGAGTAATTGAAATACTGACCCTGTAGCTTATCTTAGAAGGTGGATAAGGAAGGCCAAACCTACCCTTGTAGCATCTGTAGACTCAGAGACGTACACAGTGGTTCAGCTGCATTTCATTTCTTCTCCAAAGGGAAACTCAACTGAACACGATTCTCTTGTCTTAATGACACAGGTTCCTGTCTAGAGTAGTGTAAACATTACGTACCTATTACCTATGCCGTGACAGGTCTGGCGTAGTACTGGCACAGTGCGTACCAGGAAACAAAGAAGTCGTGAGGCTCTATCTCGCTGGGGCAACGGTAATTTTCACAATCTGCCTCTCACCCAGATTTCATCTCTCAATGATGTGAATATTCGGCAGCGACCATGCGCCTTTCGGATTCCTCATCAAGCTATGGGTCCCCTTACCCCAGTAGGATTACTTTTTAGGTTAGGAACAGTTTGCCGAACTGGCATCTAAAATTGAAGGCTTACACTAGACCTTTGACCCACATGAAATACGGAGCACAGATAAACTTCTGGATGGAGGAACATTCAACGGCCGCAACAACAGCACAGAAATCACTACGTTAAATGTGCGTTTACACTGGTTTCTTGTTAGATGTAGTATCTCCGAACGTCTCTTTCGAGATCATCTATTCTGGTAGGAAGAAATAACGTAATACTAAAAAAAAAAGTTAATGCCTGCATCTCGTTTATTAATGGAGGTGCACAATGCATTGAATTCTGTTTAAGTAGTCCGTCTCTATTTACCGTTCGTATACGTGAAAAGATATTACAAATGTCCTTAAGGGGGGACGTTTGTGAAAAACAGACTGATTAAAATATGCACCAAATCGGCGATTTTGAAGATAGAACTAATAAATTTCGTATCATGCTTTACATGAAATTAATTATTACTGTTAAGTTTCTCGGGTTATCAGTATTTAAAACTTTTATGGAATTAAAATAACATATTTTCTTCGGAAACTACTCAAGGCACTTCTAGAACTTTCTCTGTCTTTAAACTCTTTGCATATATAAAGCACCTTTCATGAGAATTTTTGAATGTATGTAGTAGGAGATTGTTAATAATTTTTAATTCTAGTTTTATAAGTGTGACACAAAAGTCATGGAAAACTCCAGGCACTTTCCCACATATATCAGATTACATTTAGAATTTTAAAACTTACTCTTTTTTGGATTTATAGAACAAAATTTCATAATTCTAGTCTCCATAGGCGACTAGGAAAAGTTACATAAATTTTAAAAAATCTAATTGTTATGAAATCCAATTTGAAGTTTAGCTTAACATTTTTTTTTTTCTTACATCATCTCTTTCCGTTCAAAGCTTCTCTTCTGGTTTCTTGTTTTCGGCCTTCTTTCCTTTACCAGGCCTTCAACTGACTTTTCAGCTGCAGAGAGGCGCTGTAAATCTATTTTTCTGCAGATGTCTTGAGTGAAATTTCCTAACCTGAAGCCCTTTGTCGCTATTACCTTCATCTTCCATACATTACCATCATTAAATACAATAACTGCATCATTAGTTGCAATTCTGAGAGCTGTAGCAGTTGAACATGTGGTTCTAGAAAATCCATAGAATGGGTTTTATCATGAACACACTTTTTCAGAAGCTCAGAATGGGCCTGATACCTGTAAGTGGAGTTCACAACGTCCATCATACAATTCGGAAGCCTCTCCTTGTGGATGTGGGGTAGTTAATCCTCTGAACCTGTAGATGCTTATACCAGCTAATGGGGCACAGACGATGAATGGGATGTTCATCTGTTGACATCATGTCGAAATATGTAGCCCATACTGCACTTTTCATGTCATTTGCACTGGATAGGTTCTGTGTGACAGCCTTGCCATAATAAACTTGAAGGGAGTCTGTCATCTTCTTTGTGTGTCTGTCCTCCAATGGCCCCTCCATATTCCAACATTTGCCCTCTTATCACAGACAAATTTCCTCAATCAATAGACCATTCTCTTCTGTACATGTCCACTGTATTGAAGTTTCGTAACTGAAAGTTCTCCGTGCACGTTTACTTGAAAGTAATCCACGGAATCGTTGTTCGCCGAGATAGTGTAGAAGTGTGCTGCCTGTGGCTTTCCCGGCGCTGCATCTGCTTCATACGTTCCCGGGAATTACGCCGGATAATATTGTAAAAACCGCACAATGACTTACACACCGGTCATTTCAAAAAGAGAAATCTAGCAGACGGACTGTGTTGAATCTCACAGATAAACCATTGGTGACGCTGCAATGTCAGTTTTAGAAAAGGGACTTAATTTTGCTCCTACTCCCAAGACTTTGCCCATCAAGCAGTTCATCAGTGCCGTTGAACAAGGTGTTTTAAAACTTCCGAATAATGCTGCACAAGAAATAAGGCGAGAGGCTTGCAGATCAATAACCAGCATGCCTGCAACCAAGCAGAATGTCACCAGTGAAGAAAGAAGAGCGCTTCGTTCTTTAAAAGAAGACAGTGATGCTACATCTTATTCTGGCAAGATGATGGAATTACTACAGGCTACAGCGCATCGTCGTCTCCAGAAAGATCCGACGGATGCTGTACAACGGAAGACATCCGCTCTCCTCAAATCCAGTCAACTTCCTGACCATATGAGGAAGAGTTTAAGAGAACGAGCACCAGTGTCGCGACGACTTTATGGCCTGTCAAAGATACATAAGGAGAATGTTCCGCTTCGCCCTATCGTGCCCGAACATACCACATAGCTAAACATCTGGCTTCTCTTCTCAGTCCCATGGTGGGGAAATGTGGACACCATATTCGAAACGCAGAAGATTTTATACGGCGACTAAAGAACCTGCGCCTTGAATCTACCGATTTACTACTGAGTTTCGATGTGGCTTCTTTCTTCATATTAGTGCCTCTGATGGACTCATTACATTTCATAGGAGCTAAGCTGTAAGAGGACATCTTACACCTTTTCAAACACGTGCTTACATCGACTTACTTTTTATTCAACGACCAATATTTTGAGCAGACTGACGGTGTTGCTATGGGTAGACCTCTGTCTCCCATAGTAGATAATCTTTTTATGGAAGATTTCGAGGACAAAGCACTTCAGACGGAGGTTTTGAAACCCAAATATTTTTGGGCGTATGTAGGTGGTACTTTTATGGTATGGCCGCATGGGACAACAACGCTTCCTTCTTTTCTGGAACATCTGAACTCCATCCAAGCATCTGTACCACCATGGAGTCAGAGAAAGATGGCGATCTCACGATTCTGGATGTTTTGGTTCGTAGAAAAGGAGACGGCTCCTTGGGTCACAGTGTGTTCCGGAAGCCTACGCACACAGACTTGTATTTACAAGCTACGAGCTGTCATCATCCCTCACAGCGCAGCGGTGTATTACGGACGCTAGTGCATACGGCTAGAGCCATCTCAGACCAGGACAGCTTATCGGCAAGGCTTAGCCATCTCTGCTCGCTTTTTTCCCAGAACGGGTACTCCGAGAAGCAGATCCGGAATGCATTTCGACCAGCACGCTCCAAACCTCAAGAACAGGCTGAAGAAGCGGAGAACACCACGGGGTTGGTTTCCCTACCGTATGGCGGTGGCGTGTCTTTTAAGATGGGAATAATTTTAGAGAGATACCGGATTAAATGTGTTTTCCGGCCTCCAGACTGAGTGCAATCAATGCTGGGCTCTGTTAAAGACAACTTCGGCCTGAGGACACCAGGAATATATAAAATACCGTGCCATTGTGGGAAGTCTTATACTGGCCAGGCTTGTCGTACGGTTAAACGTCACACGAGGTTGGGTCAGCCAGAGAAACCTGCGCTTGCTGAACACTGCCTTGACACGGGACACGGCATGAACTATGACGGAAATCAAGATCCTCTCGTATGCTTCCACATACTGGGACTCCATCATCAAAGCGGCGGTAGAAATACGTACAAGCAGTGACTTAATAAACAGAGACTCGGGGTTTCACCGGAGCAAAGCCTGGGAGCCAGCCTTGGTGGCACTAAGGGATCGACAGCCGCAGATTAACAACTGCACCGAGTCAACGCTGATGGGAAACTTTAGCGCAGATGCTTAAATCGCGCGCGAACACCTCGCGCGCGGGAACGGGGTCTGTCGCTCCCGGCAGCATTTTCCCGCCCAGCGGCGCGCTTCCGCAGACCGCGACCCGTTTCTCCAGCAGAGGGCTCTGGTATTCGACGCAGTCTACGATTGGTCTTCAATGACGTTATGACCCGCTGGCGCCTGCGCTGTTCTTCTAGAAAGCCAATATATAAATTGGCGATCTTCTCAGTAGCACCTGAAGATGGCGGGCAGTTGTCTCGCTGAAATATTATCCGGCGCAATTCCCGGGAACCTATGAAATAGTACAGAAGTTTTGATTAAAAAATGGGGCGTGGCAGGAAGGTTGCGCCGCACATTTAATTATATTTCAGGCACTTCGGTTGAGGTTGTATCAGTGAAACTTTGGAAACTTTTCCATGAGTTCTACCGATAAATAAAAAATAAATAGAAAATCGACTTTTTCGATCTCAATGACGAACGTTGCTCCTTAAGGGGACAAACGGAAACTGAGATGAAAAGGCTGCGTAAGTATATGTTTACTAGCTCTGGAGATGAACAGGGAGCCAAGAGGAATTACTTGATACGTTAGAGAAGATGGGAATGGAACTGAAATAGATTACCGGATTTCAATAAGAAGGAAAGGAAGATATGAAAAAGTAATATTAGGAGAACGTGGAGAGGGGCGTGCACAGGTTCCTTGTGACAGAAAATGACTACCTTGCAGAGAAGGAGACGCGGTTGCGGAGGCGTTAGGAGAGCCAGGTGTGGGCAGCAGAGCAAGCGGGCAGCGGACGTGTGGCGGTGGCTCTGGCCTCCCTGGGGGGCCGTGTGGAGTCGATCAATGGGCCTGCGTGTTGTTGGAGCGGAGCAGCTGTCTGCGAGCCGGCGGCGCGGCGCGCTGGCACGCTTTGTTCGCCTCTTGCCGGGCAGAGCAAACACCGCCCGGGTAAACAAGCACCTGTGGCGGGCGCACCTGCTGGCGGGTCGGGGCAAAGAAGAAAAAAGAGAGCCTGTTGTGTCCGCCCGGCCCTGGTGGCCAAACACTGAGGGGGTAGCGAGCTGCCTGCCCACCTGCCTAATAAAACGAGCCAGGCCACAGATAGTCCTTACCACCGAGGAGGTCACACAAGAAACTCAACGACATCTTTTTATATCCTAACGGTAGAATGGAAAATCTGATAGCAGTAGACTTCTGGGCCATCAATTTTTCATGCGAGGCAATGCTGTCCCAATGACACATCTTAGAACAGGGGTTGATAAAAGACAGACTTACGCTTATATTATTCAGAGTCGTTCCTACAATTAGATGAGAATAGGCGGCCGCATAGGGAGGACAAATTTTATGGGTTGGAAAGGGCAGGAAAAGAGCAATGCCTTTCGACACACACAACTTTCATGTTTCAATGGTATTCTAACCGGAATTCATGTTGGACGAATGATCAGAAGCCAATCGCTTGGACCACTGCCCCAAGTTGTATGATTCTCAACAGCAAATGAAAACAAAGCGTCTTAACTAAATAACACTACAGTTGTCCAGATGACATAGTTTAATGCTTTGGCATGCCTTCTATCAGAAAAGCATGATTTATAAATTCTAGAAAAAATTCATTCGCACCAGAAAATAGTTCCATGTCTTTATTAGTCAATTTTCTTGCAACAAAATAAATTAAGTATGCATGATAAATGTACCACGGAAGCTATGTCTTGAGAATGTCTTTATTCTATCACACTGCTGGTTTCAGCGGCACATTACCGCTATCCTCTTGCCCAACCAATGGCAAACGACTTATGTGCTTTCCTTGGCGCATGTACTGTGGGATCCTTGTTAGTAGCCCATCTAGGCCAAGTGGGAAATCCGGGTTCGAGTTCCAGTCTGGCACAAATTTTCACTGTCGTCATTCCATTCTTCAGGTAATGGTTGACGATATTCGCACTTGCAAATACATTTAATGATAGCGCAGATATTTTGACCGCCAAGGTGTAAATTTCAAAACGACATCTGTCGTCTTGCTCAAAAACCATATTTACGATTCCACTGCTGCACAGTTGACTTCTAGTTTGAAATGTGTGTCACATTCTTGCTATATTAGTTATTTTGGAAATTTCGATAACTGAGGACCAAAATAAGAAACTGAGGACATTTGTTGTCCCTAATTGAGGACAAAGTATGAAAACTGAGGACAGTCCACGGGAATGAGGACATCTGGTCACCTTAGACTAATGATTAAGAGTATAGTAGGACAACTGCATGTTGCCGGCCGCGGTGGTCTCGCGGTTCTAGGCGCGCAGTCCGGAACCGTGCGACTGCTACGGTCGCAGGTTCGAATCCTGCCTCGGGCATGGATGTGTGTGATGTCCTTAGGTTAGTTAGGTTTAAGTAGTTCTAAGTTCTAGGGGACTGATGACCACAGCAGTTGAGTCCCATAGTGCTCAGAGCCATTTGAACCATTTGAACAACTGCATGTTGGTGGTGATCGAGGTGGGAGAATAACAGGAAGGTCGATGGTAGTAAAAAGGAGGGGCCATTATCTTTCATTTCTAGTCTAGGGTAGCGAAACATCTAACTATGATAGTATTTATACATTTAGCGAAGCATTTGGCAAGTTTGTCTCAACTACAATGTATGAAATTCTGAAGGTAGCAGGGTTAAAATACAAAGAGCGAAAGGCTACACATAACTTGTATAGAAGGCACACTGCAGTTATAAGATTCGATGGACATGATTAGGAAGTAGTTGTTGACAACAACGTGAAACGTAGTTGTAGCCTACCCCAAATGTTATTCAGTCTGTACATTGTGGAAACAAGGGGACGCTAGGGAGAAATTACAGAAGGGAATTAAAGCTCATGGAGAAGAAATTAAAAATTTGTGGCTTCCCCAATGCCACTGTAAGTTTGTCAGAGGCGCTGAAGGTCTTTGATGAACAGTTTTCTAGTATGGATAGCAAACAAATGAAGTGAAATTAATCGTTAGGTGAAATTAATGTGTGCTACCTAACCTTTGGAGAGTGAGGACACAACCATATGTTAATGCAGTGTTGCGACTACTTTCCTAGGAGACTGGTAAAACGCCTTTGCCTCACTCTCTAATTAAATCTCGAAATCTTCAAAGCACAGCCTAAGGAACGGTCAGTGAATATACCGCAAGGCACATATATAGGAATATCCTTTAGGACAGTTACATACAGTAACAACATTATTAAGATTCCCTCTGAATTTTATTTAGCACTATCCACAAATTATATTGAATGGAGACCTTACCGAGGGTGATATTATACTCAGTTGAACAAATATAATTTGAAATACCAGTTTTACCAAAGCAAGCACTGCATACGCAGACAATGTTTAACTTGTCACAATGGCACTGTCCAGTGCACCAGACCATTTATCTAAACAGATTGTTCACATCTAACCAGTTTACTGAAACCTAATTTAATCAACTAACTCGCCAAAGCCATGTTCATTAACAAATGTCCATACCAGCACACAGTGAATACACATTTCTGAAGTATCAAACAGTTCCTCTCAAAATTACAGAGCCCAACCGACCTACACGCCACGATATCGCTTTACTTACGTGTGGCTCATAGACTGCACAAAACCTTACCAGATTTACCCAACCAGCTATAAACTACGAGAAACTTTAAAAATGCAGTGCTGGTTCCTTTCCCATATTCTGGTCGGATAACCAACTTCCTTGGTCAAAATACGAGGGGTATTCGGAAAATAAGATCAAATCGGTCACAGAATGGAAACCACTGTGAAAATCCGATGAACTGTTGCACAGATGTGTTGGGTGGGGTCTCTAGTATTTTCGTCGATCGCGGCACTATGCTCTTTTCAATACTGAGCGTACAGTGAAAATGTAAACTTGCCTAAAAAGTAGCGTATCCCACCAAGTTTGAGGGCATGGTGAGAGATTTTTGCCTCATATCGTGCGGCCCACGTATCATAACTGCCACGAGTTTCGTTCTTCATGAACGTTCTCGGCAGCACTCTGCAGGGGCGATAAAGAAGTTTCTACAGCGTTTAAGGTGGGAAGTGTTTGATTACCCACAACACAGACCATAATTGGTTGGTCCTGGGTGTCAACTCCACTTACATGAACCGCTGGCTATGGAGACAACATGTTGGTACAACTAGTTGTAGACGGACGTAGAGAAATGGCGGTAATCACAAGCGGCTGCCTTGTATGACGAGAGTATTAGAAAGTTGGTACAGCGCTACGATGAATGTTTAAATCGGAGCGTCGATTATGTAGAGAAGTAGCTGTAAGGTGTAGTTTATTATTGCAAATGAAATTTTCGCTGTGGTTTCCATTTCAACACCGATCGTAACTTACTTTCAGAATAGCCCTTGTAATATTCTGTACGCCTATTTCTCTTAGGCATAACTTTTCACAAGCTTTAAATATACTTTAAATATACCACGTATAAAGAGTATTTCGAAACTATTCGTTGAAACTAATGCAAGAGATATTTGGTCGTGATACATATGGTTCCTGACAGCAATTTCCGATGCTAGGACTACTTATACACAAGGCAGTTTAGTATGATGATTACTGAAGTGGCATTCACGGAAAAAATGCTAGAATGCACGAGGAGTGCCTTGTATGCACTCAGTGCTTCGTCGCACCATTGGCTGTCGTGTCTGTTTGAAGTTTACTGGAATGTTGCCAACGGTACCAATAGTGACGGCAATTCTAACGACGTTCTTCCACAACGATTTCATCAACTCTGTCATATAACCCCAGAGGATGGAGTTCAGACACGCAAGGTCAGGTGATATGGGTGGTCAGGCCACAGGACCACCTCGACTGATCCACCGATTCCCGAATGTGGCTCTCAGATGTCTCCCCAGAGCAATGATGAAATAATTACGTATTTACGTATACCCTTTCTCTACGTTCAGAAATACGTCCTTCAGCTGTTCTGGCAACACATGTTCCACAAAGATGAGATACCTCCCTAATGCCGGCCCAACGTCAACACCGAATGGCTGTTGATGGGCACTAGATCAAGTACCTCGTTGATTCGCGTGTGCCCATACATACTAATTACAGATATTTGAATGCCAGTACGGATTCCCAGTCAACAACACCGACACAACAGCTTATATCAACATCACTAACAAAATGTTCTATAACATTACAAGTTGACTTGAGAGACTATATTTCATATCAAAACGTATTTGTTTTGACGTTATCTACTTCCTTAATTAGTTTAAACGAATAATTTAGGAACAGCTTGTTTACGTTACATATGTTTCAGCAATTTCACCTGAGTATCATTTCATTACAGTGAAATATTCCCATATACACTACTGGCCATTAAAATTGCTACACCACGAAGATGACGTGCTACAGACGCGAAATTTAACCGACAGGAAGATGATGCTGCGATATGCAAACGATTAGCTTTTCAGAGCATTCACACAAGGTTGGCGCCGGTGGCGACACCTACAACGTATTGACATGAGGAACATTGCCAACCGATTTCTCATACACAAACAGCAGTTGACAGGCATTGCCTGGTGAAACTTTGTTGTGATGCCTCGTGTAAGGACGAGAAATGAGTAACATCACGTTTCCGACTTTGATAAAGGTCGGATGGTAGCCTAACGCGATTGCGGTTTATCGTATTGCTACATTGCTGCTCGCGTTGGTTGAGATCCAATGACTGTTAGCAGAATATGGAATCGGTGGGTTCAGCAGGGTAATACGGAACGCAATGCTGGATCCGAACGGCCTCGTATCACTAGCAGTCGAGACGACAGCCATCTCATCCGCATGGCTGTAACGGATCATGCAGCCACGTCTCGAACCCTGAGTCAACAGAAGGGGACGTTTGCAAGACAACAACCATCTGCACGAACAGTTCGACGACGTATGCAGCATGGACTATCAGCTCTGCGATCGTGGCTGCGGTTACCCTTGACACTGCATCACAGACAGGAGCACGTGCGATGGTGAACTGCCAGCCGAAGTGGCCGTGCAGTTCTAGGCGCTACAATCTGGAACCGAGGGACCGCTGCGGTCGTAGGTTCGAATCCTGCCTCGGGCATGGATGTGTGTGACGTCCTTAGGTTAGTTACGTTTAATTAGTTATAAGTAGTTGCGACTGATGGCCTCAGAAGTTATGTCGCATAGTGCTCACAGCCATTTGAACCATTTGATGGTGTACTAGAGGACGAACCTGGATGCACGAATGGCAAAACGCCCTTTTTTCGGATGAATCCAGGTTCTGTTTATAGCATCATGATGGTCGCATCCGTGTTTTGTGACATCGTGGTGAACGCACATTTGAAGCGAGTATTCGTCATCGCCATACTGGCGTATCACCCGGTGTGATGGTATGGGGTGCCATTGGTTACAGGTCTCGGTCACCTCATATTCGCACTGACGGCACTTTGAACAGTGGACGCTACATTTCAGATGTGTTACGATCCGTGGCCCTACCATTTATTCGATCCCTGTGAAACCCTACATTTCAGCAGGGTAATGCACGACCGCATGTTGCAGGTGCTGTACGGGCCTTACTGGATACAGGAAATGTTCGACCGCTGCCCTGGCCAACACATTCTCCGGATCTCTCACCAATTGAAAACGTCTGGTCAATGGTGGCCGAGCAACTCGCTCGTCACAATACGCCACTCGTGATGAACTGTGGTATAGTGTTGAAGCTGCATGGGTAGCTGTACCTGTATACGCCTTCCAAGCTCTGTTTGACTCAATGTCCAGATGTATTAAGGCCGTTATTTCGGCCAGAGGTGGTTGTTCTGGGTACTGATTTCTCAGGATGTATGTACCAAAACTGCGTGAAAATGTAATCACATGTCAGTTCTAGTATAATATATTTGTCCAATGAATACCCGTTCATCACCTTCATTTCATCTTGGTGTAGCAATTTTCATGGCCAGTAGTGTAATTAACTTCAAATTATATTTTGTACATCGTATGAACGCCATGTCGCTAGTTAATCCTTATTTTCTTTGTCGGTTCCTCACTATGTTCTTCAAGTAACTTCTTTGCAAATATTAGTTCACTAATTTCTTGTTAAACAAGCATAAACAAACGATCCATGAAGAGGCTAACCTCCATGCATAACTGTGGAGGACTGTTTGTTTTCCCACACAGTAGTAATGATACTATATTCTGCCTATAATAAACTGTTGGTATGTTCATCGGTTTGTCTAATATGCGTACTATGTAGATGGTTTCAGTACATACTCAGTCGTATATCATATGCATAGTAAACATGTCTGTGCCATTTGTTGCTTTTGTTATTCTAGTAAAAACACAACAGTGTCAATAAATTTCATAAGATTTGTAAATAAACTGTAAAACCCCACCTTTCGCTTACCTCGTTTTGGCGTGTATTTACCCCAGCTAAGTGACTAACAGATCAACAGAGAGTGCAAAACTGCAGCAATATCGGATAACACAAAGAAAGTAATAAGGCCCTGTAACTTAAAACGGGATGCTCATTGATGTTATATTCAGCTATTGAACGCCAGATGCAAATGTTGAACATCAAATTAATTAAGAAAGTGACTTGGGATTAACTACTAGATTGAAAACAGATGCAGTCGATTAGCACAAATTTACTTTAACTCACGACCTTCAATCATCACATTACATGACTCTCCTAACAGGCAGTGGGAATAAATTGCGTATACATGCAGTAAAGCACGATAAATCAAAATTAATTCCTATTGACTGACCCAGGCATATGCAAAGGGCGAAAGAAGAATTATACAACACACGGACCATGAAAACCTCATGGAAACTTTGCCGACGTGACCCAACAAATTAATCAGCGGCCAAACTCAAGCCGGAGCGGGCGCAATATCACCAAATTCAGCGTGGTGGGGTGGCATCATTGTGCGGATTTCGGCAAGCCTCATGGTGCTCCAAGGCTGCTCTCGTCTATTCACTCCTAGCTATCTTGCTCAGTACATAGCTGAACGAAAACTTTCTATCTCCAAGCTCAATTGTCCCGTTTCCTAAGTCCTAAACTGAAGAGATGCTCACTCTCCTCAGGCAAGCTGAATAAAGAGCGCCACGCGCGCACTCTAGGCAAGCTGGGAATGGAAAACCTCTACGGAGATATCTGCCAGTCAGCTCTTCACCTCGGTTTCCCCTCCAGCAAAATCACTTATGCCAATTGCAGCGCAAGTCGCGTTAGTTATGCGACACTTCCCAGTACTGACCAATGCCTGCTCTGGAAAGTGAACAAATACCCGCAAAATTTCCCTTCCTCTCAGCTTCTGCTATTTAGCTGCTCCCCGGCCACCCATCAAGGTTAGCATCTGCACAAAACACCAATTTTTTCCCAGGAGAGTGCTTCAAATTCCTTGGTCCTACCTTCTCATTGGAGGCCAGCGTATTTCATTCTGTCGTTCTTCACCTGATTTGCTTCAGACTCTCTGGGCCGTGAATTCAGCGTGAAGTTGCTATAGACACGAACACGCTTATTTCAGCCTCTGTTGACTGCTCCACCATAGCTTTGTGCGACTTTCTCGCATGTTTCACTGAAAGCGGGACGACGGAAATTTATCAACAGGTGTACAAGTTCTCCATCCTCTTCCTGGTACACCATCATGGGGTCAATCAACCACTCACTGTCACTCATCTTAAGGCAGCTGGAGGCCGCGCCCTGTTACCGCTTTCTCAGAGTTTGATGTGCCGTAAGCTGCCTATTGTCGCTTCCCATCGCCGCTCCCCAGCCGCGCACCATCACTCAGCTGTGGCCAGCTCTGAATACTTGCCTGGGATAAACTAACCTCCAGTAAATCGACACATTTCCCCAAAGTTTTCATCTCGCGTGAATTACTTTAAAACCATCACCCAACATAAATTACTCCAATTTGTCCATACTATACCCTCTACAAGATGCATTGTGCCTTGTCAAGTCATTTTTGTTCAGCCCTACTGTTCGCTCAACGTGAGTTCAGTGATCTGTAATGTCTTCATGTAACGTGCACAGTTCCTGCCATCTTAGTAAACGATGATACGAATTTTATTCAATTCATCTCTTTATTGTGATTTCCATGCTCTTATCAGATTTTCTATAGCTTGTCTGGAAGTGATGTCATGTGAGGAATGTTTCAATTTTGTTTCGTATGATCGATGGTTTCGAAATCCCTGATTGTTGGATTACATTACTTAGTGTATGTACAGAAATTTTCAGGAAGTCAGATTTCCTGACCCATACCCGAATGGCACAGGAAGAAACCCTGTTACGCAGTACAATTGGAATCGTTCTCTGCGGTACGCTTCCCATTGATTTATAGAGTATGGGTTCGGATGTCTTATAAGAATATGTTGCCTTTGTTACACATACTGGAACTACAAACGCAATTTACGCCATTCGTTCGCGGAAATACTGAAGAGTTTAAGAGATTATAGTGCAAATTATTAACATTGATATTTACGCGTATCTGATTAATGACTGATTAGACGAGCAAATTTGTCTTAAACTGACTACAAACAGAATTGCCTTATGTTGAACATACCAATGCAAAGTACTTGAATAAATGTACCAGCCGAACGAACTGATAACGAATACGAATTTGACTGTAAAGGATATCGAAACTCAGACTTGATTTATTGTTATTTAAACCAAATGAACATTTTTGAATACAGTGAATGTACAGCATGATCTAATGTTTTGTACCTAACCAAACATGGAACATTCTAGCAGCCGTCTGGAATTAGTGGACGATCGGCTTTCACCTGTAACTTTGCTCGCAACCTACTTCATACCAGAAGAGAAAGGTAAACTAAAACGGTACTGTACTTTGTACCTAACCAGGATTTCTGCAATGGACTAAACTTGGTCCTGATCATGTAACTAACAGAACTTCTGCTATTTCTAGTACTAATCATCTTATACTCTCTGGGAATAATAATTTTATATTCGGACACGAACGTTTTGATTAAAAATGATATCGAAGCCGTGGACATAGCTGGTTCGTGTTGAAGTGCGAAGTTAACTTCAATGAGACTACAAAAACACAAGAGGATGAAAACACGATTGCATAATACTCATACACCTAAGTTTACATTCGAAATACTTGAAACTAAAGGTGGATGTGTTCGTCAAGTCTCACACTTTCTTCGTCCAAAGACAAAGTATTAACGAATAAGGGAACGCTAACAATAATCCTTGATGTATGCTTTTAGACTGTGTATTCAAAAGAAGGTGAATTGAAAGACAGAAATTAGATGGTGCATAATGTACAGATAATTTTACAAGGCGCCCTTCAGACTTCGTCGCATTCCACACACACACACACACACACATCATAAAGGTCTCTGTTTCTCACAGTTAACAGATTTATAAAACTTCCAAGTTGACTCGATAAACCATAAGTTCCGATACCATAGGGGAAAGCTTTTTATCTCATAAAAGCCATGCATATCCTGGCCTCACAAATTCTAGTCTTATTAATCACTACCAAGAATGGCAAAACACTTTGAGTTCACTAGCGACCACGTGGTACGTAACATCTCGGTTTTCTTCTCCAGGCATTGAGGAGTACATCACAAGTCTCTGAGTAACAAATTCCCAAATAGTCATATAAACTACAAGCAAGCTGCAACCACTGTGCTGCATTCTACATGGCACAACAACCAAAAAAGCTGTCTGTCCACATGGAATGCCACTGATAAACTGTGGCTAAGAGACGGTTGCTGATCGTGCTGCCCAACACAACATTTTTCGCGTCAATGACTGTTTCACAGACAGTACCTTCTGGATCCTTCCTACCAACACCAGCTTTCCTGAACTGCACAGGTGGGGGACTCTCTCTGCAATATATCTTACGTTCCTGTAAGCCACCTGTCTTCAACATTCTTTAATCATTGTCCATTACCCATCTATGCCCCTCTCTGCTTCAACTCCAGCACTTCACAGCCTTCTGTTCCACCTGCACTCCCTCACCCCACACTCCCTCACTCCTGGCTAATCTACCTGGCTACACGTATGTGCCCTGCCTTATTCGCATCGCATCACTCTATGCCCCCACAAGCAACCATTTACAGTCCCCCACTCCTACCCTATCACTACTCCCCCCCCCCCCCCTTCTGGCCCCAGGCTATGCCTTACCACAATCACCTATATTGCTTCTTCCACCACGCGGAGTTGGTCCCAAAACGGCCTTGGCGGCCAGAGACAGTGGTCACATGGGTGTGAGTCGTGCTTACATCAATACGTGAGTGTTGCCTACATTAGAAAAAGGTCTTTTGGCAGAAAACTCGTTTTTAGCAGCCTTTGTGTTGTGCCTATCTGCTGCTGAACATCACCACTATATAATGGGTAGCAATTTATCCCTCTCATAATATTATTACTTACAAACGTTTTGTATCGTACAGTCTTTGCATTTTATGTACACTGATAAAGTAAAATCTTATGATCACTGTCCATCATGAGAATGAAAGCTACCTCTTGGCACCTGACATAGCAAGTAAAATATATAAGTGTAGCCAGACAAGTAGGGAATCATTCTAGAGAGATACAGGTCAAAAATTGTGAAATCGGATAGTATAAACGACTTTGACAAAGAGCAATTTCTTATGGCCCAGCATCTTGAAAATCTTGGATATTGGCATGCTACTATCTTTGGCGTTTATGGAAAGTGGCTGAAGAACCATGAAACCATGGGTAGGTTACAGACTGTTGGATTTCCACGCCTCATCAGATAACATAGAAGACGTAAAGTGGAGATTTTTGGCAGAAACTAGGCCTTGGATTAATGTAAATGTGACACATAGAGTAAAGACGAATTTTCCTACACCATGTATATGTACATGTCCGGATAAGCAAACAGGCAAATGACTGCTTGAACTATGCACTATGTAACAGATGCAGGCTGGAGGAGTCTTTATTATGTTACTGGGGACGTTCACCTGGGCTTCCATGAGACCTGTGGTAGTGGAGAAGGCACATTAACAGCTGTGTACGACATGAATAATGTTAGAGACGACTTAGACCCCCTCATGCTTGAAGGTGGAGGTATCTTCGAACTCGATAACTAATTTTGTCATAAGGCCATAACCGTGCTACAGTTGTTTCAGATACGTATTAGTGAACTTATGTTGACGTCTTGGCTAGCAAATCAACCTATTGGGCGCCAGCTGTGCATTCACAAACACTCGGGCATGGGTGTGTGTGATGTCTTTAGATTAGTTAGTTTTAAGTAGTTCTAAGTTCTCGGGGACTGATGACCTAAGATGTTAAATCCCATAGTGATCAGAGCCATTTGAGCCATTTGAGTCACAAACACTGCTCCACAATATACGAAAATTGCGCTACACATGGTGCCACATGTCTCCAAAAACCTGTCAAAGATTTATCGAATCCATGCTACACACAATCCAAAAGTGGATCAACACGCTTTTAAGCCAGTCGTTCGACTCATCAGTGTATGTTAACTTGATCAGTATCAGCGTTGAACTTTCCATGCATCCATGTCTGCACAATGATTACTGCTTAAGATATGGAAATTATCGGTAATTTTAGACACTAATATTAAAATACTTTTCTGGTTGCTCGAAGGCTTTATGTATAGTGTATTAATACTGCCACATCATTACAGTGCAGCAAGTGAACTGTCTACTTATTGGAGGAAGCGTCTCAGCATTACCTTGGAAACATAAATCGTCAAGGTCAGCGTGAGATATCAACACTATCCTTCTCTCACGTTGCATTGTGATGTTGAAATTGAGCCTGTTTTTAATACAAAAAATAAATTGAAAAATTTATTCATATCAGTCACTTGTTTCTTTCTTCCCTGACATGTTACAAGAGCTGAAACTGTCATCATTAGGTTCATCAGTGATGTCAACGTCTATGTCTTTTCCTGAATATGTTCGCCTCAAGTTTTGTTTCACTACCACTTACTTGCCATGTGTCGTTGTAATCGATAGCAAAGCTTTTTGCAAGATGTTCCTATGGAAAGCTCACTATATATAAATACATTTGTAATAAATAATATACCACAGAAACATAAAACAAGGCAATCTATAAATCATACTGACATAGAGAAACAGAAGTCTCTACAAAATTACTATACCCAGCTTCCTCTAACATCTGTTTCGTTGATTCTATTCTCTGTCTGACCCGACAATCTTTTCCCCTCTACTGGTCCTTGAAACGCCGACCTAACTATTACTGAATGCCTTAGCAGACATTACACTAATTTGTCGCTTGTTCTGACCATAGTCAATAGCCATATTCTCTCCTCCTATTTGCTTTCTATGCTTCTATGAACCCAGAGATGTTTTGCTTTCGCCTTTCAGTGCGTCCCTTGGTTAACAAATGTTAATGTATAAGAGTGTGTTGTGTCAGGAAGTCTTTTCTGTAAGTATTTGTATGGAGTGTAGTCATGTACGGAAGTGAAACGTGGACAATAAATAGCTTAGACTAGAAGAGAATAGAAGCTTTCGAAATGTGGTGCTGCAGAAGAATGCTGAAGATTTGATGGGTAGATCACATAGCTAATGAGGAGGTATTGAATAGAATTGGGGAGAAGAGAAATTTGTGGCACAACTTTACTAGCAGAAGGGATCAGTTGGAAGGACATATTCCAAGGCATCAAGGGATCGGTAATATAATATTGGAGGGCAGCACGGAGGGTAAAAATCGTAGAGGGAGACCAAGAGATGAATATACTAAACAGATTCAGAAAGATGTAGGTTGCAGTACGTATGGGGACATAAAGAATCTTGCACAGGATAGAGTAGCATGGAGAGCTGCATGAAACCAGTCTCTACATCTACACTCCTGGAAATTGAAATAAGAACACCGTGAATTCATTGTCCCAGGAAGGGGAAACAATGTCGGCACTAGTACAGTGTATATCCACCTTTCGCAGCAATGCAGGCTGCTATTCTCCCATGGAGACGATCGTAGAGATGCTGGATGTAGTCCTGTGGAACAGCTTGCCATGCCATTTCCACCTGCCGCCTCAGTTGGACCAGCGTTCGTGCTGGACGTGCAGACCGCGTGAGACGACGCTTCATCCAGTCCCAAACATGCTCAATGGGGGACAGATCCGGAGATCTTGCTGGCCAGGGTAGTTGACTTACACCTTCTAGAGCACGTTGGGTGGCACGGGATACATGCGGACGTGCATTGTCCTGTTGGAACAGCAAGTTCCCTTGCCGGTCTAGGAATGGTAGAACGATGGGTTCGATGACGGTTTGGATGTACCGTGCACTATTCAGTGTCCCCTCGACGATCACCAGAGGTGTACGGCCAGTGTAGGAGATCGCTCCCCACACCATGATGCCGGTTGTTGGCCCTGTGTGCCTCGGTCGTAAGCAGTCCTGATTGTGGCGCTCACCTGCACGGCGCCAAACACGCATACGACCATCATTGGCACCAAGGCAGAAGCGACTCTCATCGCTGAAGACGACACGTCTTCATTCGTCCCTCCATTCACGCCTGTCGCGACACCACTGGAGGCGGGCTGCACGATGTTGGGGCGTGAGCGGAAGACGGCCTAACGGTGTGCGGGACCGTAGCCCAGCTTCATGGAGACGGTTGCGAATGGTCCTCGCCGATACCCCAGGAGTAACAATGTGCCTAATTTGCTGGGAAGTGGCGGTGCGGTCCCTTACGGCACTGCGTAGGATCCTACGGTCTAGGTGTGCATCCGTGCGTCGCTACGGTCCGGTCCCAGGTCGACGGGCACGTGCACCTTCCGCCGACCACTGGCGACAACATCGATGTACTGTGGAGACCTCACGCCCCACGTGTTGAGCAATTCAGCGGTACGTCCACCCGGCCTCCCGCATGCCCACTATACGCCCTCGCTCAAAGTCCGTCAACTGCACATACGGTTCACGTCCACGCTGTCGCGGTATGCTACCAGTTTTAAAGACTGCGATGGAGCTCCGTATGCCACGGCAAACTGGCTGACACTGACGGCGGCGGTGCACAAATGCTGCGCAGCTAGCGCCATTCGACGGCCAACACCGCGGTTCCTGGTGTGTCCGCTGTGCCGTGCGTGTGATCATTGCTTGTACAGCCCTCTCGCAGTGTCCGGAGCAAGTATGGTGGGTCTGACACACCGGTGTCAATGTGTTCTTTTTTCCATTTCCAGGAGTGTATATCTACATCTACATACATACTCCGCAATCCACCATACGGTGTGTGGCGGACGGTACCTCGTACCACAACTAGCATCTTCTCTCCCTGTTCCACTCCCAAACAGAACGAAGGAAAAATGACTCCCTATATGCCACTAAACGAGGCAAGCTTCCCGTACACCACAGCATCATCAGAAAATAGCCGCACATTGCTATCTACCCTATCCAAAGATCATTTATGTAGATAGAAAACAACAGCGGACCTACCACACTTCCCTGGGGCACTCAAGGTGATAACCTTACCTCCGATAAACACTCACCATCGAGGACAACGTACTAGGTTCTATTACTTAAGAAGTCTTCGAACCACTCACACACTTGGGATTCAATCCCATATGCTCGTACCTTAGTTAGGAGTCTGCAGTGGGGCACCGAGTCAAACGCTTTCCGGAAGTCAAGGAATATGGTACCCGTCTCATACCCTTTATCCATGGTTCGCAAAATATGTGAAAAAAGTGCCAGTTGCATTTCGCAGGAGCAATGCATTCTATAGCCTTGCTGATGCATGGACAGCAACTTCTCTGTCTCAAGGAAATTCATTATATTCGAACTGAGAATATGTTCGAGAATCCTGCAAAAAAACCGATGTTAAGGATATTGGTCTGTAATTTTGAGGATCCGTCCTCCTACCCTTCTTATATACAGGCGTCACCTGCGCTTTTTTCCAGTCACTCGGGACTTAACGTTGGACAAGAGATTAGCGATAAATGCTAGCTAAGTAAGGAGCCAATACATCTACATCTACATCCATACTCCGCAAGCCACCTGACGGTGTGTGGCGGAGGGAGAGTACTCTCTGTAAAACCGAATTGGAATCCCATCAGGACCTTATTTTCAACCCATTCAGGTGCTTCACAACCTCAGGGATATCTATCACTATGTCCTCCATACGGGAATCTGTACGAGACTCAAACGGCGGTATGTTTGTACGATCCTCCTGCGTGTATGATTTCTCAAATGCTAAATTTAAAATTTCAGCTTTCGTTTTGCTGTCTTCCCTTGACAGGCCAGACTGATCAGTGAGTGACTGGATGGTAGCCTTCGACCCGCTTACCGATTTTACGTAAGACAAGAATTTCCTTGGGTTTTCGGCAAGATCTTTTGCTAAGGTATGACGGCGGTAGTGGTTGAATGCTTCGCGCATCGCTCTTTTTACAGCAGCACGAATTTCTACTAACTTTTGCCTGTCTTCATTCTCCCGATCTTTTTTGTGCCGCGGGTGCAACTGCCTTTGCTTCCTGAGCATTCTCCGAATTGCGCTGTTAAACCACGGTGGGTCTTTTCCTTCAGTAACCCACTTTTTCGGTACATACTTGTCGAATGCGTGATTTACAATGTGTTTAAAATTTGTCCATAATTCTTCCACGTCCATCGTACCGGATGTAAATGAAGCCGATTCATTTACTAAGTGTGATGGTAACAACTGCTTATCTGCTCTTTCGAGTAAGAATATTCTCCTAGCCTTCTTGGCCGACTTTTTAACTTTCGTAACCATAGTCGTATTGACAACATCATGATCACTAATCCCTGTCTCAACGCTGACACCGTCGATGAGGTCTTGTCTGTTCGCTGCTACCAGATCTAAAATATTTCCATTACGCGTTGGCTGTCGATATAGCTGCTCAAGACAGTTTTCGGATAATGTGTTCAAAAGTAATTCACACGACGGCTTATCTGTACCACGTGAAATGAATCCATAGACATGTCAGTCTATACTAGGTAGGTTCAAATTGCCTCCGATTAATATAGCATGATCCGGGTACTTCTGTGATACAGAATGTAGACTTCCTTTGAATGATTCTAGAACTGTCACGGTGGAACCTGGTGGCCGGTATTAACATCCCACAATTAACTTTATTTCCCCTAACCCTGTTAAACGTGTCCAGATAACTTCACAATCACACTCTACTTCGACCTCAGTAGACACAATATTTCTGTCAACTGCAATGAAGACACCACCTCCTATGGTGTCTAATCTGTCTTTCCGATACACGTTCCAACCCTCACTAAATATTTCAGAACTTCCCATCTCAGGGTTCCGCCAGGTCTCAGTCCCGAGAATAATTTGCGCGCCACACGCTTCCTAGAGGGCAGTAAATTCAGGAAGTTTATTCCGAACACTCTGAAAATGTAATGCTAATATCTTGATAGCTGAAGTGTCTTTATACTGAGTGCGTCCTGATTTCCGTGCCTGCACGTTGACTGGTGAGTGTTCATCAGGACACCTCGCATTGCTGCCTAGCCTAAAGAACCCCCATGTGCACGCCGCAAGTACTCTGCTACCCGAGTAGCCGCTTCCCTGGCGTAGTGCACCCCTGACCTACAAAGGCGTCCTACAATTCCCCACCCAATAGCGCAAGTCTAGAAATCTTCAGCCAAGACCGTCACAGAGTCGACGAAGCCTCTGGTTGAGACCATCCACTCGGCTCCAAACCAAAGGATCCCGATCCACTCTGGAAACGATGCTGAAAATAGAGAGCTCTGCTTGAACCCCGTGTGCGAGGCCAGCGGTCTTCACCAAGTCCGCCAGCCTCCTGTACGAACTGAGGATCGCCTCAGAATCCAAACGACAGGAATCATTGGTGACGACGTGAGCAACTACTTGCAGACGACTGCACCCGGTACGCTCGATAGCCTCAGGCAAGGCCGCCTCCACATCTTGGGTGAGGCCCCCCGGGCAGACAAACCGAGTGCTCGTTGGAATTCTTTCATAGCCCTGTACGATATTTCCCTAACGGGCTCTATCACCCGCCTAACGTTGGAACTCCCAATAACCAGAAAGCCTTTACCCTCGTGTGACTGATCGGGCTCTGCTGAAGGAGCAGCCACCTGCTCACTGAACAGGCGAGGCCAGCCGGCCAGCCTCCACATTGGTCCTCCGCCTCGAGCGACGCGAACGCGTTGCAGTCCGCCACTCACCCTGAGTTGAGGGCGGCCCCATGGTGCCCGGTACACTAGAAGGTGCCTCGGCGGCTGAGTCAGCAGACGCAGCAAGCGACACCTGGGGTGTCTCAAGCGACGCACTCCCCCCCCCCCCCCCCCCCCCAACGCCGTCGCTGCACCTCGGGGCAGCAGCCTGACAGCACGCTCAGTTGCTCGCGAACCACACCCGCACACACCCTATCCATCCTACTGCTAATATCTAACGACTCCGCGAATTTATACGCTACGGCTATCAATAAGCAATTTTACTCCTCTCAAATGCCAGAATACGCAAGGATTTTATGCAATTAAATATGCATGCGCACAAACACTCTGAAAGAAATTAAGAATCAAACTACAAAACAAATATGAGAGCTAAATATGCGACTCGCTACTGCACTGCTGCTGCATTGATACTTTACCAGCGGCTGCTCAAGGCTCACACACTACTGAAGACCACAACAACAACAACAAGAATGTGTTTCCCGCTCGAACGCCTTGATATTAGCTTCTTTATTCCTTATAACGTATGTAATGAGGCCACACAGTAGCTCCCTTGTAATGAAAGGAAACGTGGCAGACTACTGAATACATCCATAATAAGGAAACACACGCACTTTCGCGTTATAAGTGTGTAAATGAATCTAAAAAAATAAGCAGAAAATCTGTTCCGTGCGAATGCGCAAATCGATAGTTACTAGCTTGCCTATGTTTATTCAGAGAATTATACGAGGTCTCTGGCCGGCTCAAAGAGCATGTGGTCGGGGTTGACGATGTATGCTACTCCACCGGCGACGAGAAGGCTGTTACCAACTACAATGGCTATGGACAATTTTCCTCTTAGCCGCGGTCTCGTCACAACACCGTGAGTCGGCTTGGCCTGCGATTGTGTAAGAGGTTGCGCAGCGAACCTGGAACTACATTGATGTTGATTTTCAAGGGGCACTATTTTTATGTGGAAGTGTCTCTCAGAAAGAACGTAGCCTCGACTTATGAATATTGTCCAACTACTGTAACGAATGTGGACTTGTTGTCCCGAAGAAAAGGTTCCATGGCGAGCAATTTGTGAAACTTATACTCTCTTTGTTGTCGAAAGTGGTTAACGATGCTGATTTTTAATGTTCAGAATGGCAGACATTTGTAGACTACCTCACCGGTTGAATATCTGATTCACCTTTAATATCGATTTGCTATGTTGTTAATCCGAAGAAATAATACAGCAGTTCCAGTACCCTGGCAGTCCTGTTTCCTTCTGGGTCGAGCTATAAAACTTATGTATACTAACTGGATCTTTGTGCTTCCCATGATTTGTCATCTTAGTTCAACAGAGTTTAGTAATGCAAATTTTAAGCCTTTGTTTTTGTTTGTTTTATCTGTCGTAGTACTTGTCAGTGGTCACTGTTTTCTGTCCTCAGAACAACGTTTTGAGTGTTTTGCTGGTCGGCAATTCAACTGAGGTTAATCTGATATTCCTAGAGCGGATGAGTTTGTGAACGGATGTTGGCTGGGAGTCAGGAAGCTGGTGACGGATACTGAACGCCCTGCCAATTTAAATAAAAATAATTTTACTATCTGACTTCGTTTATGCAATTTATATAGCATTCAGTTCGCTGAAACTAGGCGTATCGCCATCTTTGGTATTACTGTTTTATTTCTTACTTTCATAACAGTATTTCTTAACGCTGCAAGTTGGCATCTGAACAATTCGAGTAATCTCGCATTTTGGTGAAACATTTAAAATAGCATTCCTTGCAAACTATAATGGAATAACAGCATTATAGATTAAATTAAGATACTTCTCTGATCGATTCTCGGTTTTATTTTTAATCTGCTGGCATGTTTGTTAAATTTTTTTGTTATTATGTATGCACTTTGACTAAAATTTTTGTAAGTGTGTTATTCTCTAAAATGCACCTCCTGTGCAGTCTTGCCAAATGGTGACTGTATTGCACTGCCTTGTCTTTCCTGATCGCCTTCTGTTAAGTCTGTTATGCTGTGTTTCAATTTTCTTCAGTTATTTTATAAAGTTATCTAATGACATTTTTACTAAAAATTTTTTGAAGATGTGTATTACAACGCCTACTGTGTTTCCTGTATTCATCTCGGAATTTTCTCCAGTAATTGAGAAAGGTTTTCTGTTGATATTTTGGGTAAAAATGTTTGAGCTGTGAATTAAAAAATTATCAATACAATCTTGCGCGATATTCCTAGAAAATAAATTTATATCTGGCAGTTTACATGTCATCTAGCGCCCACACACTTATAAAAAAAAAAGTGACTCACGCAGACTTTACTTTAATTAGCCTTTTTTCCCCCATCTTGGTCTTGAAATGAAATCTATAACCACGAACACAATTTGTGCCACATACTCCAGGCTACAGGAAATCGAAAGAAATCACAAGCTGCGACATTGTCGCGAAGAAACAGTGACCCATATATGTAATAAGTCTCCTTTAATTTACGTCTATTGTCACAAACTTTTGGTTAACAGATTACCGGTTTCGGTGTTCAACGACCATCGTCAGATCTGTTTCATGAAAACAAAGTCCTAATGTACTGCAGCTATAGTGACATCGTAAAATGTTAAATACGCAATCAGCACCAGCATCGTCAAATACATGTAAATAACATCATATGCACGATTCATGTTATCAGTAGTGCTACTGACAGCATGACTCGAGCATATGATGTTATTTACATGTAATTGACGATGCTGGTGCTGATTGCGCATTTAACATTTCACGATGTCACTATAGCTGCAGTACATTAGGACATTGTTTTTATGAAAGAGATCTGATGATGGTCATTACCTAAACCGGTAATCTGTTAACAAAAAGTTTGTAACCATAGACCATAGACGTAAATTAAAGGAAACATAAATCGACAGAAATGTTGGGGAAAGCAAAGAAGTGCATAATATGGAACTAGTAGCCTGTGGAGTGCAAGTTCTACTCCGAAACGTCAGAAAGGAAGGAGGTGGACTTTTGTCTCTCTACTTTTGTCTCTTACAAATTGAACGAGCAAAAAATAAAGAAAATAATAGTTTACAAGTGGAGTTAAATTGTATGGATATTACCCAGTAACTGTGGGGAAACGAGAAATGGAGGGAATCAAAGAGTTAGAGATGTGGTGGTATAGATGTATAGTGAAAACTAAGTGGGCTGATAAGAAAGGTTCTCCACAGCCGTGTCGTGTACTGGAAGGTATATAATGGGAGGACAATTTTTCAAGCAATGGAGTATAACTTCCAACGAATAGGAAGGAGCTATAGAGGGCAACATTTTACCGGAAGACACAGAATAGAGTACACTTTGAACTGATAAGAATGGGATAGGTGCTAGACTGAGACGAAGCCATTGTGCGCGGGAGAGGAAATCGGGATGGACAGCTTGAAACTAGTCACAGATGGTGCACAGGGACACCTAGGGAATACGTGAGCTATTGACGACGATACGATACCCAAGTTTTTTTTAAATAGCGCTAATCTATATTTTGGTTAGAAAATACAAGTTTCTTTAAAAGCTTTTTTCAAATTAAAGAATAATTCCGTCTGCGATTGCATGCTCACCTCTCGCCGCTTACGTCACTCTCAAAGCAAGACCACTGGTGCGCAAAACTTAAGGATGAAAGTAACTTTCCAATGACGTATCATTCCATGTAACATAGCCTGTTGGAACATGGAGCATACTTAGAAAGAATGATTACAGTTCAGTACAGAAGGTAAATGAAAAAAATGATGAACAGAATTGACACTTTTATTCGAAGATAATAATTACGCTGAAGTCACAGTGATTTATGATAGCCAACAGGACATTTCAAAACACGAGACATATAAATAATAAGAGTGATCACCACAATCGGCAATGCGTGTTCCCATGCTGGCCACAAGGTCGTTAAGAAGTCATTATGACAGGACGTTTCACTCCACCACCAACACAACAGCTGAATGGGCAGTGATGCATATGGACGTCTTGCAATACATCTCCCCAACGCATCCCTCAAGTATTTTATGGAATTTACGTTCGAGGAATGGGCAGAGTAGTCTACTCGTGGAATACCCTTTCGATTCAAGATCTCTTCCACCAGTGCTGTTCGAAGAGGTCGCGCACTGTCTTCCATAAAAATGAAACCGAGAATGAATGCACCACTGAAAAGTTACAGGGAGTGCAGTTTCAATAACTTTGACTGGCGAATGTATCGTGTCCACATCATTTGAGATCAGTAAAGCTACGTAACATTATGCAATCCAGCACACTAAGACCTGGACTACCAAAACTACCATGTTCGACAATATACTTGGACGCATTACGTGTTCCCATCTGTCCAGAATCGTTACTCGTACGGAAGCTGCTCTCGTCCTCACTTCGCTGGTCCAACCCCTGCGCTCACGGCACAATCGCAGACAGAGCGGCTGATGAGAGGCTCCCAACGTAACGCAGCGTACTGGTCGTCGGGCAAAGAGACTACCCCACTGCAGTTAGTGTGCGACTTTGAGGCTTCCGACTGCGTGCCCTGCAGTCCTGTTAAATATTGTAGCAATTATTCTCTCTGTTTTCCATAGGTCCCTGTTGTACATTCAGAGGTCATCTGATGCTGTAGCTGACCATCATCGAGCAACTCCATTCTTTCGGGCAGCAGTGCCTGTGATTCGTAACTCTCCCCACGCACTTGAAACAATGCTGTGAGCAATACCATACTCCTGGTCTTTCCTCTTCCAGTTTCTCTGTGATTCTTCCTTCTTCAAGTCATCCGAATGTGTCTCCCGGCTATGCTGTAATGATTAACAACACTACGGTGCTCCGTAACTCCTCGCTGATTGACTAACACGGTCTTTTCCCTTTCCTTCAACTGTGTCGTGTTGCTGGGCCAGTCTCCATTTGGCTCTTTAGTCACTCTCACTCCCACCATTTGACGTCAAGCTTTCTGTGCACGTCTGTTAGGCCTCTCTAAACATGTTCCCGCACTTTCACCCATTTCCACCAAGCACTTAATATGTTACGCTATGTTACATACTTCGTTGTTGAATTCTGGAGAGCAGTGTTTTAGACGCCCAGTTAGATACGAGTACTTGATGAGTGGCATAATGGGATTCGAAATTTTTAGTGAATGGAGTCCATACACTCCCGACATGTATCTAGCTTTCAGTAATGTATTCCGAAATTAATTTCTCATATTAGCTATGTAAAATGACTGACCCTATGGTATAATTGAAACTACTCCAGCTGTTATTAAAAAGTCACTGACGCTTGGTGATGTCGGGAAGGAAATAAAGGGTGTTTTTTTGTGTCGACGAGGGGTACGCAGAACACTTCAATTACCGTTACCAAATCTCTCTTCGATTATCACAATACTTGCACAGCGTAAAATGGTGCATCTTCCGCAGCAGTGATAATTATTCCACATCCCTCACTGCACTTTTAGTACATTCACTAATAAAAATATTGGAAAATAATGAAACGTGACTTTAAAGAAAGACTGCAGTACAGAATGTTGAGAACTGTAATATTCCTCTGAAGCATTTAATGTTAACATGTTTGTTATTTATTAGACGGAACAGATTAAAATTATGAGAGACAGTGCCAAATTTAAAGAAATTAAACTTGACAGTATATTGAAATCAGAAATAAGTTAAGGGAGCTCTTCACTATATACGTGCTCGGAACGTTCCTGATTTACAACAGCATTCCAAAAAGTTTAGTTTCATCCATATATCTACTAAGTAATGATACAAAATGAAATATAGCACATTTTACCTCTTTACAGTGAAATTACTCTTTGAACATTTTAGTGACATTTCATAGTAATTTTTAATTTTTCAAACTTTCTTTTGTTTGGTTATCTTTTATATATTTTTGTTTGTAACTGGAAGGCCTACAAGGGTTGCTACCCGTATAAAATGATTAAATTAGCGAGAAATGTCATAAATGGGGAATGTAAAGTTTTAAAAATCTGAGAAACGCTAAGCACTCAAATACATCATCATTCAATATGCCCAAAATTTCAAAAATTGTATACCACTTATTGATGAGAAATTTAAGAAAAAATGCACGACGAACTGGTAAACTATTACTTGTCAGAAATGGGCTGATTAGTAATAACGCTTCAGCATCTTCCTCACTCCTGAAACTCATTTTTTTCCTAAGAAAAGAATTCCACATATGTTACGATCTTAAATATAATTCACTTATTATTCATAATGATAAAATAATGGTGCCTGTACTTTAGCACAATACATTTTCGTTTCGTTTCTTGCGACACAATTGCGTCTGTACCTGGGCGCCTTAAATGAAATTCAGAAACTTTCCTTTCTACATGTTCAATGACGATGACGTACCTGTCACTCACGCCATGTGCTAAGACCTAAACAGAAACCTTTATTCCCCCATCACCTCGCGCAAACTATGTTCTTGGTCTCATCATCTGGTATCTGATACACGAGACACGACGCAAATAGATAAACTTTCCATATTGTAACATGTATCCAAGTAATCTCATCAGGGCTTTCTCTTTACCTACGGCATCCTGAATAAAACTTTAGCTCCCATGTTCTCGTTGAAACTCGCTCCCGGTGAAACACACACACACACACACACACACACACACACACACACACACACACACACACAGGGAGAGAGAGAGGGAGTGAGAGAGAGATAGAGAGAGAGAGAGAGAAAGAGAGAGAGAGAGAGATGGAGAGGGAGGGAGGGAGAGAGACTCACAGACGCTTGGGTTTAGCCTCATCCGGATAAGCGACAATAAGCGTTTATAATAACGCATTGCAGCTCTGTCTTCAAAAGTAATGTGGCTCGTCTTAGTTTCAATATAAAGGGAAGGAACTACATTATCGTTACAGAACTAGTAGGTAGTCGCCCTGTTTGAAATTTGTTACATAGAGGAATCAGAACCCAGCATGCTCTGCACTGGGCAAGATATGCCCCAACATAGACCTATAGAATTATTTAACGAGTGCAGTCTTACTTTAACAGTACCAATGAAAGTTAGCGATAAAAAAAAACACGTTACTAGCACAACCGGAAAATAACTGGCACAGCATCCGTTAATTGTACGCCAGTGAACACGAATAATATCGTCTTTAAGGCTACAGCTGTACTTAATGCATTTCAGCAGTTCGACTGGTAGGTAGTCGCTTTGCACTGCGGATCTAAATCCTCCTTTGTGATTGATGGAGTCAAATACGAAACAGTTAATATATACGCTTCTGCAAAATGACATGCAACAACTCTCGAAGTTGCAGCACCGCTATTAGCAACGTCATTTGCTGTGAAATACACGAACACAGGAACACGTAATATTTAGAATAGTGGGGTGTCATTTATTGTTGCTGTGGTCTATAATCCGAAGACTGGTTGGACGTAACTCTCCATGCTACTCTACCCTGTGCAAGCCTCTTCATCTCCGTGTAATTATTCCGAATCTGCTTGTGGTATTCATCTCTTGTTCTCCGTCAACTATTTTTAACCCCCACCCCCGCAACACATCACACTTCCCTGTAGTACAAAACTGGTGATCCCTTGATATCATAGAATGCATATATCAACCGATCGCTTCTTTTAGTCAAATTTTGTCTGAAATTTCTTATCTTCCTTTCTCGAAAACACATTTCTTGTCATTGCCAATCTGCATTTTATGCCCTCTCGACTTTGGCCATCATCAGTTATTTGCTGCCCAAGTAGCAAAACTCATGTGTTGCGTTAAGTGTGTCTTTTCCTAATCTTATTCGCTCACTACCACGTGAGATAGTTGGACTACATTCCATTATCCTTGTTTTGCTTTTGTTGGTATTCATCTCCTCCTTTCAAGAAACAGTCAATTCGGTCTTCAGAGTCCTTCGCCGTCTCTGACAGAATTACGTCATCGGCAAATATCAAAGCTTTTGTTTCTCTTCTCTGAAATTTAATTGCAACTCCAAATTTTTCTTGGTTTCCTTTACTGCTTGCTCAATGTACAGACCGAATAACATTAGGGATGTGCTATAAACCGGTCTCGCTATCTTCTCAGGCACTGCTTCCCTTTCATGCCCCTCGACTCTTATAACTGTCATCTGGTGTCAGTACAGGTTGTAAATAGCGTTTCACTCTCTGTATCTTATCCCTACTACATTCACAGTTTTTCCATTCTTCTCTAAAGAATTTGTGTTGGAATAGTGGAACTATGACTTATTGAACTGATAGTTCGGTAATTGTCACACTTATCGGCAACTCCATTCCTTGGAATTGGAATTACGACATTTTTTCTTGAAGTCTGACGGTATTTCGCCTGCCTCATACATCTTGCACACCAGATGGAAGGATTTTATAATGGCTGGATCTCTCAAGGCTATCAGTAATTCTAACAGAATGCCGTATACTCCCAGAGCTTACAGTGCTCTGAGAAACTCTTCTGCAGTATCATATCTCTCATCTCATCTTCATTTATGTCCACTTCCCTTTTTCTAATATTACTTTCATATTCACCTCTCTTGTATAGATCCTCTAAATACTCCTACCACCTGTCAGCAATCCCTTCTTTGCTTAGGATTGGTTATCCATCTGAGCTCTTGATATCCATACAACTGCTTCTCTTTTTCCCAAAGGCCTGTTAAATTTTTCTGTAGGTGGTATCTACCTTTCTTCTGGTAAAATATCACTCTAAATCGTTACTTTTGGCCATTAGCTAGTCCTGTTTAGCCAATTTGCACTTCCCGTCAATCTCACTTTTTAGACGTTTGTACTCCATTTAACCTGCTTCATTTGCTGCATTTCTGTATTCCCTCCTTTCATCCATATATCTGGTTTTACCAAGGATTTCAAGTAGGCCTTGTTTTTTACCTATTTGATCGTCTGCTGCCTTCAATGTTTCATCTTTCAAAACTACCCATTCGTCTTCCTTTTCCCTGTTCCACTCTACAGCTGCCTAAAGCTCCCTCTGAAACTCATGGTTCTTTCAACTTCTCCAGGTCCCATATCCCTAATTTCCTACTTTTTCGCAATTTCTTCAGTTTTAATCTACAGTTCGTAACCAATAAATTGTGATCAGATCCCGTATCTGCCGCTGGGAACGCCTTCAAACCTAAAATCCGGTTCCGAAATCCCTGTCTTACCATTATATAGTCAATCTGAAACCTTCTGGTGCCTCCAAATATCTTCCACTTATGTATCCTTCTTTCATGATTTTTAAACCATCTGTTAGCGATGATTAAACATGTTCTGAGCAAAATTGTACCATTCAACATCCTCTTTTATTCCTATTCCCCTATCCATACTCACGTATTCGATTTCAATCTGTTCCTTTTCCTACTATCGAATTCCAATCCCCCATCACAATTAAGTTTTCATCACTCTAAACTACCTGAATAATTTCTTATATCTCATTATACATCTGTCTCTTAATCATCTGCGGAGCTAGTAGCCACATAAATTCCTACTACTGTTGTAGGTGCGCGTATCGTATCTATCTTGGCTACGATAACGCTTTCAACATGCTGATCATAGTATCTTACTCGCATTACTATTCTCGTATTCGTGGTTAAGCCTTCTCCAGCATTATCTGTATTTGGTTTTGTGTTTATAACCATGTGTTCACCTGATGTTCCTATCCTCTCATTCATAATTAAGCCTACTCCAGCATTATCTCTATTTGATTTTGTGTTTATAACCCTGTGTTCACATGAACAGACGTTCCGATTCTCTTATTTATGATTAAGCCTACTCCTGCCGCCAAACTTCACTAATTCCCTCCACATCTAACTTCAACCGATACATTTCCCTTTTCAGATTTTCTAACCCAGTTGCCTGATTAAGGGATCTAATATTCCACACTCCGATCCGTAGAGGGCAGGTTTTGTTTCTCCTGATAAAGACATTGTCCTGAGTATTTCCCACCCGGAGATCAGAACAAGGGATTATTTTACCTCCGGAACTTTATCCCCAAGTGGACGCCGTCATCATTTAACCATACGACTGGAGTTCCCCCTTGCTTTCATCCATTCGCGATACCATTTTGATTGACGTTATAAGGCCAGTGTAGTCGTTGACGCACACTGTAGTCCCTGCAACTACTGAAAAGGCTGCTGTCCTCTTCAGGAGCCACACGTTTGTTTGGCCTCTCAACACACAGCCTTTAGTTGCGGTTGCACCTAGGTAGGGCATTCTCTGAATCACTGAGACACGCGAGCCTCCCCACCAATGACAAGATCCATGGGTCACTGGTGGTGGAAGGGGGGGGGGAGTATTGTCATTTATGACATGAAATATTATCAAATGCTTCCGTTGTTAGAGAGAGAGAGTTTACGTTACGCAGTGCCGGCGGAATAAAGGTTGTGTCTAGGTGCTTCAGTACCACGTTAATGACCTGAAAAGTTAGAATTAGACAAAACTTTAAGTTCTGCGTCATATAATCAATTCAAAAATCAAGTGAACCGTGTAACACGTAGTCTTTTCACAGCACATAGACTTGTGGTAATCCCATATGAACCAAGATTCTATACACGGTACAAATAATTTAACACGTTAAACTGAACAGAAATGTGCTTTGGTTGACTATACTACTCTTGGGATTAAATGACTAACTGGGGTTCTGTATCAAGTATTGTTGCTGCTGACCTCATAAATAATAAGCAAAAGGACGCGGAACGTTATTCCACTCCTAACGATCATAACAACTTCACAACATGTTTCAGGGAAAATTTAACCATTAAATCCAGATCTCTTAACAATGCTTCATGAAAGAACTCTGTAGACAGGTGACGCCTATGAAAACACCTTAAAATGAACCTCACCAAGCAGAAGAAGCGACCGGCTGCACACAACCCACCATGACTCATCTGCACGCCGACCAGCACGCGACAACTCCTAGTTCAGAAAATTAAGTAATAATGCAACTGAAAATTAAAGGTCGCTGTTTGACAAGGAACTTTCAATGTAAAGTAGTAACTGTGAAGTTACTGGTTGTGTGTATGATTGGTATCGATTGTATTCAAGAGTTTCTGCGGTAATGTACATGTTACGTGGCGATAACGTTGACGAAAGCGTTACTATTGCTTCAAGTATCTTGTCTCTGATGAGTAAATGACAAAACAGTAAACACAAATTTACTTTTTACAGCTTACGACTTATGTTCTTTTCCCTTCAAAGGTCTCTGTTGGATTCCTTTACAAGTTAATTTCTTAAATCTGTTGTCATTTAGGGCATAAATTCCTCTTCTAAGTTTACTGTGGAGTTCCTGACTATCTGCGAGGAGACTGAGTAGTGGAATGTGTTACTTTTACACATAAACAAGAACGATCTGTCACACTACTACACTTTAAAACACAGTTTATATGCAATTCATGTCACACAGTCTCATACGGAACCTACATCCGCTTTCTTTTATGTACTGTATATGATAAGATACTGTCATCCCCCTTCTCTTCTGTGTGAGAGGATGAATGAGCAAATGTATTTCTAGTTGCATGCTTGAGGGTAGCAGACAAGCCTGTCTGCTAGAGAACAGTAGGACCAACGTCGGAACAGGTAGCTATGCTTTCTAAAAGCAAAGAAGTTCCTATCCTTAGTAGGGTTCTGTCCGTCCCTTGTCATGTTGGTATAGAAAGCTGCCCCTCTGGTCACTTCCGTTTTGTATACGGAAGCACCCTTCGTAGGAGCGCAGGTCAGTCTGTCCGTGGCGAGCGTCTGAAGTGGTAAGATCACCGGCTAAGCGCGTGTGTGCTAAGTCTGTAGGACAATGGATATCTTAAGTTCAGCCTAACTGAAAATTTAATCACCTTTATTTCAGGTCTTAGCTCTAAAATATCTAATGTTATATTAAATTGCAACGCAGTGCATTTCGAGTGTCAACTTCAGAATATCTTCCAGTAGTTGCTTCGTCACTACTTTGTGACTAAAGTGGAACCACGTGTTGATAAGAATCTTTGAGATCATCAATCTTAAATGCGAATGTGCGTGAGATTATAACGTCTCGTCTTAACAATATTTTTCAATATAGCAACTTTTCTTTATGTTGAACCCACGTGGGGTGTACCAGTACCACGTGCTTATACAATTGTTTGACCCATCAGGTTAATAGTAAGACGATAGTAACCAGTTCGAGGTTTTTCTTTTGTAAATTGCTTTTCGATCTAATTTATTTTAATTATCAAAATTATTGTGGAGTTACACTCTTTGTGTAAACCAAGTTGACCACGTGAAGCGTGTGGTGTAATCATCAAAGTAGCCCTCAGCTATTCTTTTCGGGAAGATTTCTCAGAGTGTTAGTATGAATTTAGTATACCAGTGTGTGGTAATTACATGACGGACAGGATTGCGCTACAAACGTAACTTCTTTGGGTGAAATTTGAATCGGTTGGTTGTGTTAAATTTCCTCTTGCATACGTTTCAACGTTTTTCGTGTGTTATTTTATGAATGCCGTGTTGTATGTAGTCTCCCAATCTTGGCTCCATATTTGATGTGTTCCGTAAGATTACAAACTCACATTTTCACAATCCTAAAAAAGGCACCAGCTTAGTTATGACTCAAGTTTAACATGCTGAAATTTCAATGATCAATGTTAAAACAAATTTCCAAATATAAACTGATTTATTTCTTTTTATTTAAATTCTCTTTTTTATATATGTATCACCGGTTTTCGTATGACTATTAAAAGATTATAATTAATGTTAGTCTGGTTTGAAATTTGGTAAGGTAGACTGGATACCTGGTGAAACAGTTGCTCAGTAATGCAAGGTTAACTTCCTCAGATAGCTCACAGCTTTTAACCCACTTTTATGATCTTGTATATCAGCACCGCTTTCAAATCAAATTAATGCAACAATATTACATATGGATACCTTGTTCTGTGATACCGCTAGACTCTGGAATCTCTGAAACGTTAGATTGCGAGCGTTGTATAATCTAAATTTTTTTTTTTCCCCTGCAGCGCTCAAATAACTTCTGCGTTGTTTCTGGGCATATTTTCAATATATTCACTGCGTTGTTGAGCGGCGTTGTTTGTCTTGTTTTGTTTTCTATATTTGTGTGTTTTATAAGTGTGTGTGTTTTTTTTTTCCTCGCTCGTAAATTGCTCTGCTTCGATCAAAGATATAAATTTGTTTTGAGTGTGAAAAAGTGCGTTCTAGGTTGGGTACCTTTCGTGTGACTGTCGTGATTTTTGGGGGATTTATTGTGATTAATATGTTGCGTACCGGATATAAATTTAACGAATGCAGACACATAACAAAGGTAAAAGTAGGTGGTCCTACAACTTAAGCAACATGGACCAAGGGGATAATTTGATTTCGAATATTAATGCGTCGGACGGTTCCGAAAATGCAATTGGGAATACTTCAGACGAAATGCAAAACAGGACGAACGGGCTCACACCAGAGCCAGAAATTAATTTGCCTCCCACTAACCAAATTGATTTGGCAGAACTCATGAAAGCCTTATTGCAACAAAATAAAGAAAACGCAGAGAAATCAGATAAATCGTTCCTAGAACAAAAAGATTCATCTGAAAAATCGATCCGCGAGCTAGGCGAACAAATGGACGAAAAACTAATCGAGCAGACAATTAAAGTCGACAAGTCGATGCAGAGATTGTCCGATGATATCTCACAAAAAATAAACAATCTGGCAAGTGAAATAAAAAGTGATATTATGAAAGAATTAGGCCGTACATTTGAACAAATCGATGACCGTCTGCAAGTCTTAGAACAGGGAGAGCGGAGTCGTGATGCGGAATGGAAAGAGAGCGAAGAACAGCTACTTAGGAATTTCCAAGCGCTGAGAGATGAATGCCAAAGGGAATACCAGCAGGTACTCTCCAGGGTCCAGAAAGCGGAAACGCAATGTCCCGCGTCCGGTAGCAACACAGTAGCGGACAACAGTCAAGCAATTCACGCACTCGAACAGCAAGTAGAACAATTGAAGCAGACTGGGGCTGCGGAAACAGACAAGTACATGATAAGATTGCGGCATTAGCGGACATCGTAGGCACGATGAAGGTGACGGAGAGCGATAACAATACTACACCGGCAGCGGTCGTAGAGTCTGAAGAAGTGCGTTCGCTTCTTAGATTTCAGAAGGGACAGTTCGAAGTGAACAGGCGGCACAAAGCTGTAACAGGTGAATTACAAGAACGCGTGGCGCATCTGGAAAGCCGCATGGGGTGTGATTCAGAACTCGCCAATAGCACTAAAAATAGCTGTATGGACAGTGCAGAGAGGGACTCCGGCCACGAGGGAGATTTTGATGACAGGGAAGAATGTATTTTCAGGGGCAGACATGAGAAAAATAGAAACATTCAAGGGCCTCGTTGAGAGGAAATGCGGGGATTTGACTTCAAACATTTCCTTACGGTGAGAAAGTTTGAGATATTTCGAAATTCGCAAAAAGGACTACATCCACGAGCATGGCTCGAGCAATTTGAGTTCTGTCTTCCCCCCGACTGGGCAAGTTCACATAAGATAGAATATATGTGTGGCTATTTGGAAGGTGAACCGGCGATTCGCATGAGGTCGGCAGCGCGTCATTGCAACTCCACTCGGGAGTTTCGACAAGCCTTTCTCTCTGCCTATTGGTCGGAAGCGGCACAAGATAGGGTCAAGCATGGCATAATTATGCTGCCAAATTTGAACCAGTCTGGTTTCGGCATCTCAGCACGCCTATTCGACCACATGCTGCAGGCAAATCAATTTCTATACGACCCATACGGGCCTGCGGAACTAATTAGGATATGCATCACCAAATTGCCGATGCACTTGCGCCACGTCATTCTTGAGGGACGATGCAAAGAGGACGTGGAATCGTTTAAGACACTTCTCCAAGAGTTGGAATATAATACAGGAGAATGCCCGCATAATCAGGCACAAAGTTATTACGGGGCACAGCAGCGCGACCGCAGTCTTGGCCGTAGCACTAATCAACGGCGTGACTGGTCGTCGCGACGCGAACGGAACAATTATCGGGACCGGCCGTATAGAAAATGGGGTAAAAGTCGCGAACACAGGTGGAACAACGGAAATGATCGTAGACGTGGACAGGATCGTGAATGCAACTGGTACGGCAACCAGTATCGATACTACGCTGAACACGGTGGGAATAGGACTGTAGGCGGAGCACCACATGATACGATGTTGAAATTCTGCCGGCTAACCCAACACATAACCCAGCAAATGGAAATGAACAAAACCGGCAATGACAAATGATCAGCGCAGAAGGCGCCCAATCGGAACACATGAGTGAAATGGCAAATGAGTACATAGGGTATATGGAGAGGACAGTGAGGAGTAGAGGGGACGATGAGGACAAAGAATTGATTAGTTTAAATTTGTGACATATGCATTTTGAATAATATGTTGGTAAAAATAATGATAAAGATGTTTCTGTGTGATTGATTGAATTGATGTTTGCGGTTTCTTTCTTTCCTTGTGCAATTAGAATTTAGGTTGGTTCAAATGTGAGGAAAAAAGGTTTCTTTGTGAACGAGTGAAATGCTGTTTATGGTTTTTTTTGTGTAAATTGAAAAGAGTCCCTCCTGAGAGAAGCAAGATCTGTGTTGAATTAATGCAAAACTCAGGGGAATATCCAATCTGCGGGTATTATGGGTCTGGCAAACCCAGGTCCCTAGCTGTTAGTAGCCTTGTTTCCGATTTTCTGCTTTCAGTGCTACTATCTATCTATTACTATTCTATATCTGTCAGTATAAATGAGGATCTCTTACTATACTATGCGTGCTGTATGAATATTTTAAGATAGGAGAACTCTGGGAAGGGAATGAGTAAGTTTGGAATCTTGAAAACAGGATGCGATAAAACGATTATTTAACCAATGGCTTCCCAATATGCGCTAATATGTTAATATTGATGATATATCTTTATTTGTTCTTTATAGCTCAGTAGGTAAAAGGCTGTCTGCGGATTTCGTCAGTACATTGATTCCCTTCAAGGTGAAAGAAGAATGGTGGTTGTGTAATTTACATTGCCCTTAAATATTATTGTGGTAGTCAAATACGAACAGCTTTTCAGAAAATGCAGAATGGAACAGAAATATGGATCCTTTCTGTAGTCTTGATGGATGTTGAGCCAGAGCCTGAAAAATTATTCTGCGTTAATACTTGTCCTAGAAAAGCGACGTTTATGTGTTTTGCTGATGCTGTGAGCATTACAGCTTACTGTTTTCGCTGGTGCGAGATGCACTGCAGCTTATATGATTTGTACTGAGGAAATTTCCCTCTTGAAGGTAGAGGAAAATTAAATAATTTTGATTATGGGACCGAAGGAAAGCTTGGTTTAATGTAATAAGGATGAAGCAAAACATTTTTCATTTAAACTACAGGAGGATTCAGATCTTTTGTGCCTGTTGTAAGTTCAATATGTTAAGATGAAACTGTTTTACAGAATAGAGGAGACCACAATTTTGCCATTCATGAGAAATGAATCCAGAATAACCACCACAGGCGAAATAACTGATTTGGAAGCGAAAGGTAACTTAAAGAAGGAACGAAATTGAGCAAAATGCGTAAGAAAATGCAATCTAACCTGTAGGATGAAAAAAATTACCCTTCTCACAATCATCTGTATGATTAATTCTTGTGATAACGTAATTTTAGATGAAATTGTCTTACTGTTTTATGTATAAACATACGAGTATGATTAATGTATAATTTCGAGTCTCTTATCAGTTGTGTCAACTGGTATAAATCTTTTGGCGTGTAAATAACCATTGTTTTTTTTTTTACTATGTATGTTTCAGGAAAGTTTCTCCATATTTAACATGTGACAAGAGATATGCCGCGACAGTCAAGAAGAGGACGAATTAGAACAATGTTGTAGTGGTACAAACACTGTGTTGACGTAGCATTGGTGTAGCTTGTTGGATTAACTAGTAGTGGATTGAAGTAAAATTTTTAGTAAGGCATGTTTATGGGTAGTTAGTTTGTAGAATAGACAACAGGTGTGCATGTGTGTGTGTAAATAACATGTCCTGACCTATACTTGCACAAGGCATAATCCTATTCATTGTACTGAATTAATAAGTAGCATTTGATTTATTAAAACGTAAGTGAACCACATTAGTGAAGTGGATTTAAATATTATATTGTCAGTTCCCATTTAATTTTTATTTTTATACTGTCAAGCCATTTCACTTTTGTTTTTTTTTTTTTATATTGTCAAGTCATTTAACTTTTGTTATTATATTGTCGATTCATGTAACTTTTTTATTTAAAAAAAATGAAGTCTAACTTTTGTTCTTAAAAATTGTGAAAGACAATACTAAGTGGTATTATGTATGACATTGTGTAATCACATAATTATGATGAACAATATCTGTGAATGCAGTTGAGAACGTGAAAGCGAACCGGCTAAACTCTTACGAGACAGCGGGAACAGCGAGGACGGGGACTAGTTGTAAACTGGCGGCTTTCCCAGCCGGACACACTGTCAGCCGGGCCACTTTGGGAGCGAGGTCGACCACAAAAGAAAGATACGGGACAAACACTTTCCCTTGCACCTGGAGCTAATGGGCGGCCGCACCAGTGCGACCCTTTATGGAGGCGTTGACCTAAGATGGGCGAGCGGTCCACCGGAAATCCATCTGCTGGCAACGCACCACGCGCACGCGACCGTGGCGAGACGGGCGCGGTGAAACGGCAGAAGACAGGAGAAAAAGGGGCGTGGAGCCTTTTGACAAGTACTGTCCAGAGAAACGTGCAGACGTCAACGACGCCTATCGACAATTTCTGACGAATGCCCACTGTCAAGCGACAGTAAATCAGGGTTCGATGTTCTCTGGTCGCTAAGGGTGGCACAAAGAAGAGCCATTAAGTGTCATCCTTGCCCAGGAATATCAAACCGGCGAGCCAAAGGAGGATAACTCAAGAATGCAAAACACAAGGGGCGTGGAGCCTTTTGACACATACTGTCCAGAGAAACTGGCAGACTTCAACGACGCTTATCAACATTTCCTGGTGGATGCCCACTGTCAAGTGACAGTAAGTCATAGTTAGATGTTCTCTGGTAGCTAAGGGTGGCACAAAGCAGAGCCATTAAGTGTCATCCTTGCCCACGAATATCAACCTGGAGTGTCAAACGAGGATACCGCACGAATTTGACAACACAAGCATGGAACCAAATCGAGATGTAGGTGACACGGGCCACCAAGAGAAACTTCATGAGAGGGCAGAGAAGGCGGGATTGAACGCAACAGACGGACAAAAAAATCCCTACTGACAGCTGCGGCGACGAACCCCCCCTCCCCTTATATTGTGCCTCGGAACAGTGGAACTACTGAGTGTGTCAGTGAACAGTGAGTATACGGTTTTTAGTCCAATGCATATACGTGTGTTCTGTCGGAGAAACTTTGACTCGTGTGTTTTGCAGGGGTTCGATTTATTGGTGTTTATTAGACTGACTCTTGTATTTTGCAGGTGTTCTATTTTTTTTAGACTTTGACTCTTGTATTTTGCAGGTGTTTTATTTATTGGTGTTTTTTTTAGACGTTGTCTACTGTAGTTTCAGAGCTATTTTATTTCTCAGTGTTTGTCTTTGTGTGTTGTATTAGATTTGTGATATTTTGTTTCGTAAATTCATTCTTGTGGCATTGGTTCGTTTATCAGTCAGATATCTATTCATGCTCATTGGACAGTGATCGATTAGCCTTTGCATGGGGCATATTTATATTGAGGAACCCCTTAAGGGCAACAATCACATAATTAATTGTAGTTTCAGTATAATGACACAGTGATCACTGTTTGATAACTAATAGATTAAATTAGTGCCACAAAGTTATTTTAATTCTACAAATTATTAGTTTTATAAAATATAGAATTTTTTTGCGATAACCACTTTGTAAAACATGTTTTTTCTCTTACCTTTTTTTTTTTTGCTTTTGCGGATTGTGCATTGTAATGTTCTGCTTTATAATACTGATGTTATTTTCATGTATTTTTAATTGCTGTGGCACCTTTGCTATTTTTCATACATTTTGCTTTTTAATAAACAGTCATAAATTTTCCTGTGATCAGTTGGCTCTTGCAATGAGCAAATACTGGTGAACTCCATAAGGGTAACAAACAGAAATTGTTTTCATATGAATGACACAGGAACCATTGTTCTTACTTGCTGAGCGAATTACACTATATTTTAAATAGGTGTCACAAATTGTTTTTTTTTTTCTCTTTGAAATTGGTAGATTCTAAAGATGTGTTAAAATTATTGTGTTTTAGCAAGTAGCTGGTGACCTTTTGCCTTTTCTTTACATTTCTGGTTTAAGTTGTATGTGAGAAGCCTGCTTGGTAATGTCATAGCATGGCCAGAAAATTCCCTGCACAGTCTTTTCCCAGAGCGTTGGGGTTATGTATGGTCTCTATTGGATTCCTTTGATGTTAATTTCTTAAATCTGTTGTCATTTACAGCACAAATTCCTCTTCTAAGTTTACTGTGGAGTTTCTGACTATCTGCGAGGAGACTGAGTAGTGGAACGTGTTACTTTTACACATAAACAAGAACGATCTGTCACACTACTCCACACAGTCTCATACGGAACCTACATCCGCTTCCTTTTATGTACTGTATATGATAAGATACTGTCATCCTCCTTCCCTTCTGTGTGAGAGGACGAATGAGCAAATGTATTTCTAGTTGCACGCTTGAGGGTAGCAGGTAGCTACGATTTTAAAAACAAAGAGGTTCCTATCCTTAGTATGGTTGTGTCCGTCCCTTGTAATGTTGGTAGAGGAAGCTGCCCTCTGGTCACTTCCATTGTGTATACGGAAGCACCCTTCGTAGGAGCGCAGGTCAGTCTGTCCATGGCGAGCGTCTGAAGTGGTAACATCTCCGGCTAAGCGCGTGTCTGCTAAGTCCATAGGACAATGGATTTCTTAAGTTTAGCCTAACTGAAAATTTCATCACCTTTATTTCAGGTTTTAGCTCTAAAATATCTAATGTTATCTTAAATTGCAACGCAATGTATTTCGAATGTCAACTTCAGAATATCTTCCAGTTGTTGCTTTGTCACTACTTTGTGACTAAAGTGGAACCACCTGTTGATCAGAAACTCTAAGATCATCAATCTTAAATGCGGATGTCCGTGAGATTATAACGTCTCGTCTTAACAATATTTTTCAATATAGCAACTTTTCTTTATGTTGAACCCACGTTGGGTGTACCAGTACCACGTGCTTATACAATTGTTTGACCCATCAGGTTAACAGTAAGACGACAGTAACCAGTTCGAAGTTTTTCTTTTGTAAATTGCTTTTCGATCTAATTTATTTTAATTATCAAAATTATTGTGGAGTTACACTCTTTGTGTAAACCAACTTGACCACGTGAAGCATTTGGTGTAATCATCAAAGTAGCCCTCAGCTATTCTTTTCGGGAAGATTTCTCAGAGTGTTAGTATGAATTTAGTATACCAGTGTGTGGTAATTGCATGACGGACAGGATTGCGCTACAAACGTAACTTCTTTGGGTGAAATTTGAATCGGTTAGTTGTGGTTAATTCCCTCTTGCATATGTTTCAACGTTCTTCGTGTGTTATTTTATGAATGCCGTGTTGTATGTAGTCTCCCAATCTTAGCTCCATATTTGATGTGTTCCGTAAGATTTCAAACTCACATTTTCACAATCCTAAATAAGGCACCAGCTTAGTTATGACTCAAGTTTAACATGCTGAAATTTCAATGATCAATGTTAAAATAAATTTCCAAATATAAACTGATTTATTTCTTTTTTATATATGTATCACCGGTTTTCGTATGACTATTAAAAGATTACAATTAATGTTAGTCTGGTTGGAAATTTGGTAAGCTAGACTGGATACCTGGTGAAACAGTTGCTCAGTAATGCAAGGTTAACTTCCTCAGATAGCTCACAGCTTTTGACCCACTTTTATGGTCTTGTATATCAGCACCGCTTTCACATCAAATTAAGGCAACAACGTTACACCCTTTGCACCGGAGAAAACATTAAAATTCAACACCTCGCCCGGGAAGAATGCACACAAAAAATTTAGAATCTAAGCAGTTAGTATTGGAAACTGGAACATGTTTCCTCAATGTGTCGTAATTCTCGCAATAGAAAGTTAATGAAGTACTGATTTTCAGAAGAAATTGTTTATTTCCTATGTGAAGTTATCTAATATCTAGTTGCAGTCCCTCCGAATGCCACAAAGAGACTACTGTTAACTGGAAGGTACCAGATACGAGATGCATGGACATCCTTATTTTGCACAGAACATCTATCATGTTCGTAGGGTGTAAATTAAATTATGAGACCCGTTCTGAGAAAGAAACCACCTGTTTCTATCAACCTGAGTCGGATTCCTCGGAGGAGAAACTTAATCTCAGACGAAAAAGTAACCCTGAATGTAAAGCAGCAAAGCACAAATATGAGAATGTGGATACTTTCTTTTTTGCGAAATGTAAACCTCCCTATTATACCAGCAGGTTTCACACGGTTCGGCACTTCTTTCTCATTATTTAATCCTCTCTTAGAAAGTTAATATCTGGTGAGTTAATTGCCTTCTCCTGTGCATAGCAAGGCGTTCATGTTTTTTGTGGTATGTATCTCCCAAGAAATACCTACCTAGGTATTGACTAAGACTTTTCGGAAGGCAAATACCGAAATGGATGTATATGTGAAAGCTGTACCCAATGGAAGTTTCGCTCTTTCAAACCTCTGGCAAAATTGTGCTCAGTGTATCTAGAAAATAATGCCCCACAGTGTAACGGTCTGTGCACACCCCGAGACTACTCCTCCACCTGAAGCTCTCCCTATGCGCCATTGTCTATCTGCACTCCAAAATTCTTCGTCCCATACCAGTAGATGAGCATTTTATCAATAACTCTTATTAGGATCCTAGCTTTCATATATTTCGTGCGCCTCATATCAGGTCACCAGCTGGAACACAATGTCATCTTAACATAATATTTCGGTGGTCCACCTGGCCGCCATCTTCAGGCGAGTAAGCCGTCGCTCTGACTAGCCGGCGAGTTTGTGCGACGGTTTACCTGAAGACGGCGACCAGGTGGAATATTGTGTCAAGATGACATTATATTCCTGCTTAGTACCCGATATGTACGCAGCAATTACTACATCGAGAAAGTTTAAGGAGCTTAGACAGGATGAGTTTAGTAGCTGCTAGAAACTGGCATTAACGTATAGGCAAGGAGTACTGTAATGTGGTAAGTTCAGGAGATCGTTAATGTCGTGATCCAGATGATGTTCCCTTAGATGTACACCAGCAGTTCCGCACCCAGTGCTTTAAAGAACCGAGCTCCCTTGTATAAAATAGCTTCAAACCAAAGACAGACCCGATACGTTACCAAGGTTGTTTTCTGTACGTCTCAGAAGTTGCGCTGTTAATCACTTACATATCCTCCATACAGTCTCAATCACCATGTGATATCGATGATTTTGGATCGCCGAAGAAAGACATTCGCCGGCCACTGTGGCCGAGCGGTTCTAGGCGCTTCCGTACGGAACCGTGCTGCTGCTTCGTTCGCAGGCTCGAATCCTACCTCGGGCATGGATGTGTGTGCTGTCCTTAGGTTAGTTAGGTTTAAGTAGTTCCAATTAAAGGCGACTGATGAACTGGACTCGCATTCTGCAGACCGACGGTTCAAACTATCTTCCGGCCATGCTGATTTAGGTTTTCCGTGATTTTTCCTAAATCGTTTCAGGCAAATGTCGGGATGGTTTTTTTAGAGGCACGGCCGACTTCCTTCCCCATCCAGCCCTAATCCGATGGGACCGATGACCTCGCTGTTTCGTTCCCTCTCCCAAATCATCCATCCAACGAAGAGGTGCACACCTGGATACAACCATGTTTCGCAGGCAACAGCAAAGGAATTTCCATGATGGCACTGACCGTCTTGTTTCACAGTCGTATAGATGTATTAACATTTACGGTGATTACTTTTGAAATATTAAGTAGTTTACTTCACTTGTTTCCTCTTGTCTCTCCTTAATTTCACTGCCCCTCATATATCAGAACTGGAGTAAGTTAAAGGAAATTTTTAATTTGGACTGCTAAGAAACTACTTGCGGCCAGAAACTCTGAAAAACAAATTGTTCGAAATTATGGAAAGACGAACTCGAGCTGCTTGTTATGGAAAATAACGAAGTATATGAGTTTTGGAATAATGGCAAGAAAATGGAAGACATGATACAACGTAAAAAACAAGCAGCAATGGTTCGTAAATTTGCCAGACAAGCAAACAGAGATAGCTGTGAAGGACTGGAAAATGTTCAGCAGACGATTTAACTGGAGTTCATACATTTTGACTCAGAATATTCAAAAACTGGCCTACTGAAATCAATGACATGACAAAGATAGTAGTAGTACCAGGAAAGGGATCTTTACAGTATTGCAAGCAGATATTTATTTGAGGAAGATGAGCCATACTGTAAGAGTACAGTGAATGTGGTACAATACGATGCACTCACCATGACAGGCTTGGAAACTGGTTTGAAGGAAGCCAGGCTCAGGAAGGCTACAGGTAGAGATGGAATAAAACCGAAACTTATAGTATATGCTAAAAGTAAATGGAATATTTATTTGTGCCGACGCTGAATGATATCTGGTGCCATGGAAAAATTAGAGAGAAACAGAAAATAGCAAGAATTATATATACACTAATGGCTATTAAAACTGCTGCACCACGACGATGACGTGCTACAGACGCTAAATTTAACCTACAGGAAGAAGATGGTGTGATATGCAAATTATTAGCTTTTTAGAGCATAGACACAAGTTTGGCGCCAGTGGCGACACCTACAACGTGCTGACATGAGGAAAGTTTCCAACCGATTTCTAATATAGCAGTCGACCGACGTTGCCTGGTGAAACGTTGTTGTGATGCTTCCTGTAAGGAGGAGAAATGCGTACAATCACGTTTCCGACTTTTATAAAGGTCGGATTGTAGAATAACGCGATTGTGGTTTATCGTACCGCGACACTGCTGCTCGCGTTGGTCGAGATGCAATGACTGTTAGCAGAATATGGAATCGGTGGGTTCAGGAGGGTAATACGGAACTCCGTGATGGATCCGAAAGGCCTCGTATCACTAGCAGTTGAGATGACAGGCATCTTATCCAGAAGGCTGAACGGATCGTGCAGCCACGTCTGGATCCCTGAGTAAACAGATGGAGACGTTTGCAAAAAAACGAACATATGCACGAACAGTTAGATGGACTATCAGCTCTGAGACCATGGCTGTGGTTACCCTTGACGCTGCATCACAGACAGGAGCGCCTGCGATGGTGTACTCAACGACGAACCTGGATGCACGAATGGCAAAACGTCTTTTTTTTTGGATGAATCCAGCTTCTGTTTACAGCATCATCATGTTTGCATCAATGTTTGGCGACATTGCAGTGAACGCACATTTGAAGCGTGTATTCGTCATCGCCATACCGACGTATCACCTGGCGTGATGGTATGGGGTGCCCTTGGTTACACGTCTCGGTCACCTCTTGTTCGCATTGACGGCACTTTGAACATTGGACGTTACACTTCAGATGCGTTACGACCCATGGCTCTACTCTTTATTCGATCCCTGATAAAACTGTACATTTCAACAGGATAATGCACGACCGCATGTTTCAGGTCCTAAACGGGCCTTTCTGGATACAGGAAATGTTCGACTGCTGCCCTGGCCAGCACGTTCTCCAGATCTCTCACCAATTGAAAACGTATGGTCAGTGGTGGCCGAACAAATGGCTCCGCACAATACGCCAGTCACTACTCTTGATGAACTGTGGTATCGGGTTGAAGCTACATAGGCAGCTGTACCTGTACACGCCATCCAAGCTCTGTTTCATTCAATGCCCAGGCCATTATTACGCCCAGAGGTGGTTGTTCTGGGTAGTGATTTCTCAGGATCTATGCACCCAAATTGGGTGAAAATGTAATCTTATGTCAGTTCTATTATAATATATTTGCCCAATGAATGCCCGTTTATCATCTGCATTTCTTCTTGGTAAAGCAATTTCCATGGCTAGTAGTGTACATCAAAAGCAATACCAATAAAAATAATGCTCAAATTGTAAGGCTATATCTATTTTAAATGCTGCCTGTAAAACCTATTCTCATATTATCTTTGGGGAGACCAGCGACACTCAGGTGTCGCTCTCTGCTGACTGCCATGAGGGATGGCCGGCGCCAGCTACAGGGAGAAAGGTTGCAACCATGGAGCGAAACGGAAGAGCGGAGCGCCTGACTGCGTCAACCCGCTGGGACGCCTTTGGTCGGTATGAGTGACACCGTGGATAATACCGGTCATTAACCTTTTTCATTTATAGTGAGCTGTTGTGATTGGAACGGTCGTCGCCTCGGGGTCTGCATACCGGGCGTGTTCTATGTGGCTCAGCTGTGGCGTCTATTTAACTAAGAGAACTCTGCGGGAGGTTGAGCCCGAAAACGTGTCATACTACTCATATGTTCTGTATTCAGATAGTTATTTTCGTGTTCCTTCCAGAGAAAATTCGGATAGTTAAGTGTTTGCATTTCGCATAGACGAATGAGGAACAGCAGTAATTTTGATAGAAGGAGCTCTTATATTCACTTCTATTTGTAAAGTTTTCTTGGCTTATGCACCCCATTAAATTAAACCTTTTATTGTAAAGTTTGTTTGACAAATTGTTTTAAATCAATCATTCAAATGGTTCAAATGGCTCTGAGCACTATGGGACTCAACTGCTGTGGTCATCAGTCCCCTAGAACTTAGAACTACTTAAACCTAACTAACCTAAGGACATCACACACATCCATGCCCGAGGCAGGATTCGAACCTGCGACCGTAGCAGTCGCACGGTTCCGGACTGCGCGCCTAGAACCGCGAGACCACCGCGGCCGGCAATCAATCATTCCTTGTTGTTTTTAAAAGTTTGGTTTTAAGAGTATTAGTGGCTTTTACTGGACGGTTAGTGACAGTAAAATTGTGCTTAGAACTGTTGTATTACGCAAACTTCCCTGCCCCCAGCCCTTTCACTTACTGCTCTGTTAAATTATCGAAAGGAAATTTCGGCCAATACTTCAATTTATTTTTTTTCAAGGGAAGAAACTGGGCTTTCGTAATGGCAATTCCTCTGCAAATACAACATCTGTTTTAAGGCAACTGATATAAAAAGAAGAGAGTAGAACATCGCACTATTTATACTCTTCCTAGACTATGAGAAGGTTACGATAAGGTAGACGGGATGCAACTACGGGAAATACTCACCTACTATGATGTCCCACTAAATTTGTGAATGCCATTACTATACGATAGTGCTAAAATTAATATAAGCGAAGAGCTATTGACTGTAATCCCGGGATGTCAACAGAGGTTAGATCTCTCCAGTTCTGCTTGATGTATACACAGGATAAATCTCATTAACATTTGAAGACTCCCGAAAGGACTAATATGATGCAGAGACAAGTAATTTGATATAACAGACATAGGGCCGCAAACAGGAAGTACCCCAAAAGTGGATGACAAATGTTAAACATCTGACGTCACAAGATGACGTAACTCGCCACACGTGCAGCGGTTGAACCTGTCGGCCTGTCGCTGCTGATCGTCCTAACCTAGTCAATTATTCACGTCGGTGTGGCTCTGGGCCCAAGTGCGCGACTCTAGCGTCGGGGGCTCAGGGTTCGAGTCTTGCGTATGGAGCGCAGTATTTTTTGGCATTGCCCTAAACAATGGTGTGTTTAAATTCAGGTGAGGTTTACTATTTTATATACCGGTCACGCTGTCTCCACTGGTTTACTGCAAACTAAAGTACAACAAAAAACCTAGCGTATTTCATCACAAGTAAGTTAGTATAAGATTCCGAACTTCGTCGCTACCAATAAATGAACTACATTTTCTTTATTAAATAAAGTTCAACAAACAAAAAAAGAAGTGGCAATAGGAAAGAAACACCAAATAAAAACAGCTTCTGCTTGGTTACAGCGAGGACAATAATATTGTAACTTCTACGTCTATAACAGGGATTTACAAAAGGTGTTCCATAAAAGAGTAGCCTAGACAAGAGATGTGCAGCATTGCCCCATACCGGCGAGGGTAGGATCGACAAGCCCAACCGTCGCACGTGTGGTGAGGTACGCAATTTGGTGACGTCACATGTTCAACTTTTGTCATCCGCTTTTGGGGTACTTCCGGACATTTGCGGCCTCATGTGGTCTTCTTATATTAAATTACTTATCTCAGCACCATCTACATCGTTTCGTGGGTTGTTAAACGTTAGTAGGAATAACACTACATATATTACATTTAGGTGTTCTATTACTGTAGCGTTTGACATTATTTTTGCTCTTTTTATGTGTTATCTTGTCCAGCGTCGTAACTTTGTTTCGTTTAGAGATATAACCCACTGATAAACTTGTAAAACGTTATATGTTATTCAGTATAAACATAGTTTCTTGTAAAGCGCTTTCACTGTATGTGAGGAAAACTTGGTAATCTGCAACCAAAACAGCGTTAATAAACTTATTCCATCCCAGTTTCATCTTCTTCGTGTTTCCTCAGTTCCATTCTTCTACAACTTTATGCATCTCAGTTTCATCTTCTATAAGTTCTAGAAGAATGTAATTCTGAAAAGCCCAAGAAGATGAACCTGGGATGGAATAAGTTTATTAACGCTATGTTGGTTGCAGATGACCAAGTTCTCCTGGCAGACAGTGAAAGCGCTTTACAAGAAAATATGTTTTTACTGAATAACTTAACAACGTTTTACGCATCTCTAGGTTAAACAGAAGTAATGGCATTCGTCTAGAAACAAGTGAGATGAGCAAAAAAAAAGTCAAACAATACAATAATAGAACACGTACACTAGCTTGCATACCTTGGGAATGAAATATTAATTTACAAAACTAACTCAGATGTGATTCAAAACATACAGAAATATAATGCTGTAAATGGTTTGTAGAAGGAGATATCTTGGTACGATTGTGAGGAAAGAGGTAACACTAATGCTACACAGCGTCGAAGCTAATTCTGCTTTTATGTTTCGTATTGAAAAATGGATCCTAACAAGAGGAAGCAAGAACTGAAGCTGCTGATATCAAGTCTCTGGAGCAACTTTTTGAACAAACCCTGAAAGACAAAGTGCGGGATGAAGATGTGAGACAACAAATAGACGTAAAGCAATGACAAAAAATGGTATAACTACATCAAATCAAAAGGATGCCACCTGAGTGCCTGCCGCGGCAAGCATTACGTTTCAACCAAAGTGGAAATTCGGATATGGGGCGGCCATTGAAGAGATGCAGACAGCAGGATAAGAAGAATAACACACACACACACACACACACACACACATACACAAACACGTGCACGCAGGCACGCACGAACACACACATTGCATAACGTTCCATCTTTGTAAATACTGTATTGTCTCATCACTGAATTTCATCTGACATGCGTGTACACATTATGTACATCATCATTCGCCATCTTTCTGATTTATAAACAAGAATAAATTTTCCACCTCCCTTTCGTAATTAAATTTCGTCTCAAATACGTGTCCACAAAACATTATTTGATATATCTCCATTACATAGCGAGGTTTTGGCTGAAGCATCTGCCCTAATGAAATTGATGTGACTCTGAATTACATTTGGTGGGCAGACTGTTTACAGTATGAATTGTATATTCTTAATGCAAGAATCAATGACAATGTCATAATGAAAGAGAAACAATTCAGTTGATAAACTTCAGTTAATAAACTCATTCGTGCCTTCCAATCACTTCAGAAACAACAACGTCTTGGGAACTTGTGAAGCACTCCATCTCTATCAAGTGTATCATTTCGACTTTCTCTCCTGGAACAATATTTATATCACTGACAAAACCAAATAATATATATAGGAGAACTAAACACTTGCGATTAAACAAGAAGACATCTGTCAGATTTCTGATGTTAGTGTCTCGTATTTTTCCACTGGTTGATATTTTAGGCATACGAGCTGATATTTTTAATTGTATACATGTTTTTCATTTCTAGTAGGCGCATAAGAAAATAATTTTTGTCATTATTTTCGAAATCAACTGCAACCATGTTGCTCCTTCTGCCGCAATAAATCATGTGCTCAGCTCCACTGTTAAGAGAGTCAAGTTCCCCAGCGTTGATAGTCGAGAGTCTCATCGGCAGATACATTTTGCAGTCATTCGGTAAACCACACACTGGTGTTTACACTCCTCGCGCGGAATATTTCATGGTGCTGTTTGTTCTCCCACACCGACGGTGTTTTAGCGCATATTGCACTTCGACCGATGTCCAGATGCTTGAAGTTCAGTAAATGCACGCAGAGGAACCCCTGTTTCCTTGTGTTACAAAAAGTAGCTCATAAGCAAAATACGAAGACTCTATTGTAGCATGAAGTGCTTGTCATAGTTAGATTTTATGTGCAGAAAGTAGAAAGAGACGAACGATGGTGGCGGACACAAGGAGAATAACATCTCTGATGAGCAGCTTCAGCACCAAACTACTTGCAGTGACTAAAAAAATGGTTCAAATGGCTCTGAGAACTATGGGACTTAACTTCTGAAGTCATCAGTCCCCAAGAAGCTAGAACTACTTAAACCTAACTAATCTAAGGACAACACACACATCCATGCTCGAGGCAGGATTCGAACCTGCGACCGTGGCGGTCGCGCTGTTCCAGACTGTAGCGCCTAGAACCGCTCGGCCACCTCGGCCCGCACTTGCAGTGACTCTTACAGCTTTTGTAACACACCACCATTCAAAGTCATGTGATGTGATTTCTAATCATTAGTTAGGAAGTCCTGCCTATTAGACAAATCACATAATTTTGATTTTCAACATTTGCAAGGAACATGAACCTGGAAGAATGCAAGCTCCGGGATATGCATAATCAAGGAAATTGAAATGCCTCGCTGCGCACCTTTGTGCTGTGTCTGGTTCAATGAGTATTTAACTACCGCTCTTTAAGGCAGGGTTGATAATCCAAGAGGGCAAGGCTTCACAAGTCACAGAAACTTTCAGCAGTCGTCAGCTTCATTTGCGACAAGATAGATGTCCACCTTAGACGCTGCACTCTGTTACGCAGATGTAATAATGGCGGCTACAATTTGATCACTATGTTAAATCTTCCTTTGATGTCAGACATGATGTCTTGTTGTCTATTTCCAAGATCCAATTCATGCATTTTAAGATACAGAATCCCACTGTATATTTACATGAACTATTTCCAAATTTGCACATTTTCTTAGCGTTTTCCAACTGATGGAATGTTGTCATGCTCTACTCCCATTTTAAAACAGCGTCTTTCAGTTTACGTTGTGTGAATCATTGCCTTTTGCTTCCAATTGGTTTATGTTGCAAGATGGCATACCCTCTGTCCTCTTCATGTACTTATCAAGGACCTATTGACCAGTCTATCTTGCATTTATAAAATCTGAATTATCCTACATGTAAATTAGCGGCATTTCTCTATCGTATTACGCAGTCATGAAAAGTAGGTAATCAGATACCACGTACTGGCGTGTACATGTTCGGGAGTAGGATGCAAGCATACCATAATTCTCTTCATTTCAATTAGGAGATGAGCGGGAGGTTGTGGACTGTGAGGAAGCCAACCACTTATAATAACAGAAGGTGGGGGACATCTGGTCACTGGGAATTGCGGATGGGGTTCCGAGCCATGGCTAGCGGTTTTCTCTTTTGGAATCGGTTCTCAGCTGCCAAGCCCACGGACACTCGCTATTTTTACAATGGGTGGGGGGAGTCATCTTTTGGGCAGGAACGTGCCTGCTCTGCGCCACAACTATGTTATTATTATATTCCGTTGGCGGCCATCATGAAAAAGCTTTTCTGTAATTCCTATTTCATCGATCAACTGAAGTAGCTCTTCTGTTAACCATGATTAATTCACTGTTATCTTCTTTGTTCCTATGTTTTTCTTTTCAGGTTTAGTGTCTGTCTTTCTTAGAGATGTTGTCCATTCTTCTTCGACTAAACTGCCGAATGAGATATTCATTAAGGCAGTACCTATACCCTAAAAAAATTTCAAGCGTATCTCTTTATTCCTTCCGTATCCCATCTATTTGGGTATTGATTCTTCCTGATTAATCTCTTAAACTTCAGCCTACACTTCGTCACAACTAAATTGTGATATGAGTCTATACCTGCTCTTGAAAGGAGGATACGAGATGAACACCAGCAAAAGCAAAACTAGGATAATGGAATCTACCTGAAATAAGTCGAATGATGCTGAGGGAATTTGATTAGGAAATGAGACACTTAAAGTAGTAAAGGAGTTTCGCTCTTTGGGGAGCAAAATAACTGATGATGGTCGAAGTAGAGAGAATATAAAATGTAGAGTGGCAGTGGCAAGCAAAATTGTTTCTGAAGAAGAGAAATTTGTTAACATCGAGTATTGATTTAAGTGTCAGGAAGCCATTTCTGAAAGTATTTGCTTGGAGTGTAGCCATGTATGGAAGTGAAACATGGATGATAAATAGTTTGGACAAGAAGAGAATAGAAGCTTTTGAAATATGGTGCTACAGAATAATGTTGAAGATTAGATGGGTAGATCACATAACTAATGAGGAAGTATTGAATAGGATTGGGGAGAAGAGAAGTTTGGGGCACTACTTGACTAGAAGAAGGGACCGGTTGGTGGGACATGTTCTGAAGCATCAAGGTACCACCAATTTAATATTGGAGGGGAGCGTGGAGGGAAACATCGTAGAGGGAGACCTAGAGATGAATACACTAAGTAGATTCAGAAGGATGTACTTTGCAATAGGTACTGGGAGATGAAGAAGCTTGCACAGGATATAGTAGCATGGAGAGCTGCATCAAACCAGTCTCAGGACTGAAGACCACAACAACAACAACAAGATCAGCTCCTGGGTACGCCATAAATTCAGTATCTGATTTCGAAACCTCTGCCCTACCATGATGTAATCTAACTGAAAGAATCCTGTATTTCCTGGCCATTCCCAAGTATAACCTTGTCTTGTGATTCTTGAAAAGTGGATTCGCTACTACTACCTGAAAGTTACTGCAGAACTCCGGTTTTCTTTCTCTCTCTCATTTTCAGCCCATATTCTCCCGTAACACTTATTTCTAATCCTTCCCCTACAACGGAATTCCAGTCGTTCATGACTGTATCATTTTCATCCCTCTTTACCTAGTGCATTACCGTAAAATATCCTCATATACTTTTTCTATCTCTTCATATTGCGACGTCGGGATGTATAACAGAAATGCCGTTGTCGGTGTTGGTTTGCTGTCGATTCTGATGTGAGCAACCTTATCACTGAACTGTTAACAGTAACACACTCTCTACCCTCTTTTTTAATTTATAACGAATCCTACTTCCGTTATACTGTTTTCTGCTGTTATTTATATAACATCGTATTCATCTGACCAAAAATTCTTTTCTTCGTTCCCTTTCACTTCATTGCCCCAACTATATCTAGATTGAGCGATTGAATTTCCTTTTGCAGACATTCCAGTTCACTACCCCTTTTAAAATTCTAACTCTAAAACTCCTAAACCATTAGCCTTTCGTTGGGTATTCACTCGTTTTCTCGTCGTCACCTCCTCTTGCACAATCCGCTCCCGGAGTTTCGAATGGGGGACTATTCCGGAATCTTTTGCCAAAGGAGAATCATTATGACACTTTTTCACTTACAGGCCAAATGTCCTGTGAATAAGCGTTATGCGTCTGTAATGCAGCGGTTTTCATTGTCTTCGGCATTCCCACGTTGTTGATCATTACTGACACTTCAGCCTTTAGGAGCAGTTTCCCACTCCAAGGGATACAGAGTATTCTCAAGCTCCGCCTGCTCGTCCTCCCTCTTTGACAGGGACGTTTGTAGAATGAGGGTAAGTATTTACGCCAATTCTGAAGACTTTTATTCAAAAATTAATCGATAGTGGGTCTCGTACACGTGACCGAGAATGGTTTGATTATTTATAAAAGATTCTACCCCTAGACCACAGGTGTACCGTTCATTCTGATGTGTTTTCTTTTCCTTTTAGAATTGCTGCTCCAATCTCTCGAGTGGCTGAAAATGGATTTCAACCTTCAAACACGCTGTACCTTCAAATGTTTTGACAAAGTGTGAACATATCCTTCTTAAACCTGGTTATGAATTATTTCCACTCTTTCAAATTATTTTCTGGGTGATATGAGGTACATTAACTGTTTATTCGACAGCTGTTACAAGATGACTGAGGAATGGGACACGATGGAGATATGTGGTACATTCTTACTTTCTGAAATTTATAAAAGTGTTCACAGTTTATTATAACTGTTGTTTACAATGAGAATATTGGTATGATAAAGAAATCTATCCTGTTTTAATTACTAGCCTTCCAATTACACTATAGAAGTTACTTTTATGGAAATCTGTTTCCCTTTTATTAATTTCTTCAGAAATTGTCAATGTCAGTTCACATATCAAGCAATAAAACGAGCTTGCGGCAATCAGGGTAAATTATTCATCGGATTAGCGTATTATTACAGTTGATAACATAATCTAGCAACGGCCTTTAGATTTTAATGTCCTCCCTCCCTCCCTTCCTCGATGTTCAGGAAATGAACTGCAACAACCTTAACAAGCATTAGTTTCTTCATATTTGTGCAACTAAAAGAAAAAAAGTCATTTTGAGTAAAGCGATCCACTGATGTGTTTTTTTTTTATTTATTTAAGCTGACCTGATTAGGCGATTAAGCCCTTTCTAAGTCGAACCAGAGTTCCTCACATAAAGTACCTCTTTTACATCATAGATTCACTACAAGTAACAATTTTAATGTGACAACTAATGTTAAAATGATTTGATTGTGTATAGCGTAATGTGAGTAAGTAATCCTATGGAATAAGAATGTTAATAACCAGTAGTACTTGAGCTACTCCCGCTGCTGCCAATAATGGTGATAATAATAATAACAGTAGTGACAATAATGAGGACAACATAAACAATAGATATGAAAAGAATTTATAAGTGTACAAAATAAACGTTTTTTGATATAAGGAGCTCAGGGAGAAAGAAAATCTAAGAAGAATGCACCAGCTGAGAAAACTGGGAAACAAGTAAGATCTTGTTGGAAAGAAAGGATGTGCATGAATGATGAGTGAATACAGGGGCAATATTAATTATTATTATTCGATTAGCAGATGTGCCATTAACTGATTTAGGGAGCTGGGGATGTTATTCACTTATTCCTGAGTCGGGTTCCATCCACTGCGTAGGACTTTTGGAAATTGCTTGAACGATACACTGGCACAGAAGGGATTTTGCTCCGATAGGAATGGGTGTTCTGCCGTATTGTTCTGATGACAGAGAAATGATCCAGCGAAAAGACTGAGATATGGGGGGAAAGAGTACGCTGATAAGACAGTAAAATAGACAGAGGGCATGGAAATCTCGGACGCTTATCTGCACACAGCCAGGATACCTTTGAGTGTGAAGAAGAAAAATGACCAAATAGTCAAACATCATCAACTCCTTTAGACAGAATTTTTCGTGGCTACAGTCCTTTCGCCCTACGAAGTAATCATTGGGTCTCTATTTCAAAAAAATCATTCTGAGCACTATGGGACCTAACTTCTGAGGTCATCAGTCCCATAGAACTTAGAACTACTTAAACCTAACTAACCTAAGGACATCCCACACATCCATGCCCGTGGCAGGATTCGAACCTGCGATCGTAGCGGTCGCGCGGTTCCAGACTGTAGCGCCTAGAAACGCTCAGCCACCCCGGCCGACGTCTCTATTTCGTTTGTGGTTCAACTGTCGTTGCAGGTTATGGGAAGAACTGGCTTCTCTTCCTTGGTTAGGACAATGGGATCAACTATAGTTTTTACTTGGTCTATACCAAGACAACGCAGATTTTTCCTTAGAAACCGTAGTCGGTTTCTGATGTTAGTTAACGTATCGCCGTAGCTGAGTTTTGCTTTTCTCACAGCTTCACTGACTCTGTTCCGTTTCTGCTTGCTAGTAATAGATGTCCAGGCGTGGAGCGCAGCCCTATATGCTGCATCCTTTAGATTCGAGAGCTGTTTCAAGTCTTTAATTAGCCAAGGTGCAGGTTTTCCTCATCTCTTCGGTATCTACGGGAGAATTTTTCTCGTGTAATTGAGTAAATTTGTTAGTAAATGGATTACGTTTTTCGTTTATGTCCGAGAAGGGAAAAGAAGACGTCCCAAAATTATTTCTTGAGCGTCAGTTGCAAATTCAGATAAATTAACGCGTTTGAAGTCTCTGTATGTAGTCAGTTGTGGTTTCTTTCTGGGAGATTCCAGCGAGTACGACATGAAAATTACTTCATGGAGAGATATTCCAGATGCAGATATTTATGAAGTACGAATTACTCTGTTTGGGGATCCTGTCGAAATCATATCTATGAAAGTGTGGCATTATTCGTATGATCGGTAGAAACAATCTGAACTGGTGACACGTTTGAAGGAAATGTCATCCACTTAAATTTCACACTAGAGGGGCTATTGTATAGAAAGCTTATGTTAGTGTAACCAGCGGTAATTACAAGCTTGTATGTCAATTCGAGACTTGAAAGAGGAGTTTTGAAGCAAGCAAACATGCCTACATTAGGGGTTTGTAGAGGGCACACATCAGGCGCCTTCTGTTATGCGGTTTCATCCGTACCAACATTGTTGGATGTGTGTACCACAGTAGGAGATAAATCAGAGCATATGTAGGCCCCTACACCTACTCGTTCATCTGTTACACGTATTGTGTGTGAGGAAGATGTAGCCTTCTAGATTAACCCAACTTGTAGGAGTACTTGGTTTGAGGTTTACGAGAAGTCATTAAACAGCCGTTTGGTAACACGAAAAGAAACTCGCTAAACAGAGTTAAAATCTGTAAGCAACAGTACTGAAAGCAAGATAAACAGAAGAAAATGACACTAATGATGAGTAACAACAACAGTGTAACACCAAATTGCTAAATAAAAATGGAAGTAAGACAAAGTTGGTAAGCGACAAAGGAAATAAGAAAAATGTGAAACCGGGATTAGCAATGAAATGAATCAAAACAGTTAACAGGTTACTTAAGTTATGATCTACAATAAGAATACAAACAAACAAACTAGTTGCTGCAACAGTTGACATATTCAAGGCTCCTAAGGCACGGGCCTTCGAGTTCAGTTGCACTGCTGGCTGACCTTTTCAACTTTCGGTCTTCACCATTATCATGCCATCTTTTATTCGTATGTTTTGTAACCCAAATCTTGGAAACACGTTTTCGGAAACGCTTAATCTTTCAGAGATGCGATTCTCTTGTATTGTCAGAGCTGACTTCATGAGTTACTTCTTTGCTCTGGAAATTTCAGATCTTTTTATCAACGTCAAGAACGTCCCTTTTCTTCGTCTAATATTGTAAATCCCTGTGCCCTACATCCCACTCTACGACTACATTGAAAGTACTTAAGCGTCAACTGTAGGCCTAGCTTCTCACAGACTGGACATGTCACTAACTCGTCTGTACACTCTCTGTTATTCTCTGGAATCTAGAACAGTCTGAGGTTTTTACTTCTCTGGGATTGTTGAAATTCTTCAGATTTCTTGACTAGTTTCTCTTTGAGCAATCTTCCCATATTCTCAGTGTCTTTAGATGATGAGTTCAGGGCACAGATGTCGCTCGCATTTGCCCCCAGAATTGGCTGTATTTGGTCTGTTACTGCTGCAGTGACAGCATCAGTAGTAGTGTAGACAACAATCCCAACTGTTCTGTTGCTAAAGACAATGGACTGCTTCTCACACTAGTCTGCCCAGTAAAATCTCACCATCTATGTACGATTACCAGGACATTCGTCCCTTTATACCGGCCTACTGTATTCAGGATTTGCCCTCGTTCTGTTAGCAATTTTGCTATTCATGGACAATTCAGAATAATTAAGTCATCTCAGTGCAACACTTCATTTATTTACGTTATACTATAATATTCTTTCATGTACCAGTCTGTGCTGTGCACCTTCATTAGTTACCAAATTTACGTAATTAATCACTATTCTTCTAAATACCACAGTTCAATACGTTTCGTTCTCCTCTTGTTGTATAAAAACGGATCCCTTATAGGATCTCTTTGTTATCTCTTTGTCTCCCTAACTGTCTGACTATTAAGACGTGGATCAAGTTAAAATCTATGGCACATAGTTCCATGGCGGCGTATAAAATTTACCCTTCTGAGTCACTGCAATCAAAAGGTAAGGCCGTTTATGACATTTATATTCTGAGTGTAGCTCATCAAAATCTTTAGGATGCTTCCTGTTGCCCAAAATTGTAAAATTTGGTAAGAAACTGGATTTCATCGTAAAAGTAAAATACAAAACGCGATAATTCTTAAGTTGTAATTATATCACATAAAATACTTTTTCCCATTTGTTGTCCTTCTGCCTGCCTGTCTGTCCATGTCGAGGCTCTGTTTCTCAGAAACAGATATAGGTATCAAGTTAAAACTAGTCTCAGGTACAGAGGTGTAAGGTCTCTGAGCAATATAGTTACTTTAAGGATCCACGTCAATGCAGTCAAAAGATACGGTCAGTTATGTCTCATATTTTGAAACTCACAAACTCACTCAATACAAATCGTGAGGTCCTTACTGTCGACCTAGAATCACAAAATTTGGCAACAAGTTACGTTCCACAGTACCTGTGAAGAAAAATAGACGAAAATTGTTAATGCGTAATTATATCGTCTTAAAAAAGTCTCTTCTGTCAGTTGTTGTCAGTCTGTCTGTCTGCCCATCCCTTAAGACCACTTTTTCTCAGGAACTGGTAGAGACATCAAGCAGAATCATATATTAAATACTGTGATGTATTTTCACTTGTCGGAATAACTTACTGAAACTTCTAAGTCATTGGTATCAAAAAACAAGTGCATACATGTCACATATTTTCATACTAGCAAACTCTCTCATGAAAACCTACAGATCAACGTCTGCACACATGTCAGGCATGGTTGTCTGGAAACTGAGAGGTCAAACACATATATTTTTTGTTGGAAAACTGGGGCAGGCAAGTCGCCGAAGTGGCGTCCAGCAGAAGGCGTCCGCGCCTCAGCTACACACCACTGTTACTATCAACAAACATAACTATGTTTGTACGTAACCCTCAAAATCCTACTCCCACTCTTGCGTTATTTTTTCCCATAACGTTACGAAGGTAGGGGAGGAGAATGAGATACAGGAGATTAATATGCCATGCTGTAAAAGTGACTTCATTTTTACTGAAATTTGTATCGTATTAACATTGTGACAGGAAAATGCGTAAGCTCTTGCTTGTTCCCTATTTACAGCTTTCGATCTTTCACATGATGACAATGTTGGTGAAGAGCAGGAGAAAACGAAATTGATGAAAATAATGTTGAAATCATTAACAGGCTCTCAGGAATAAGGAAGAGCATCACAATTTGATCTTCATCTGGATGAAGATGTTTAATTAATTCATTAAGGAAAAACTTTTATACTTACATTGTTTTTTGTTTGAGAGATTTACTCCCTTTGCTACTGTATCGTATTGTTTGTACAGCGTCGAAGGGAGGTAGATGCCATCTGACATTCGCCATCTGTCGTAGTAGCTGGATTGCCACGTTATCAGACATCTCTACTGCTGCGAGATGACTCTTCCTGTCCAAGAAGATGCTGCACATGTGTAAGAAGTGTAGTAACTGATATAGGAAAACAGATGCGTGTATATATGTGTGTGTGTGTGTGTGTGTGTGTGTGTGTGTGTGTGTGTGTGTGTGTGTGTATGTGGGAGAGAGTGAATGAGGCTAAAATTTCACGCAATTTAAAGGCTAGTCTCTTTCATTGTAATGCCATTTTACACAATATTTTTGAATATAACGCCAGTTCAAGAGAAAGCTTACGTAATTATTTCGGAAATACTGCATTCTGACTCACAGCCTCATTGTAGTGCTGGGAGAGGGGAGAGAGAGAAGGGGTGGCAGACCGCGACTTGACACATGATGATGACGTCATTGATGAGGCTGATGACGTCATCGATAAAATATATGTCACCGACGAGGACGGAGCTTTCGATGTCATGGATAGGGCAGTGACCTGTTCAGCTGACGTCACAAATTTAACGATAATAGGCCAGAGCCGCTGAAGTTGTTATGTTGAAACCTAATTTAGCTTGTTGCATCCTAACGTAACTTTTCTTTAGGATTTTTGCTCTGCTGTTATCTCACTTCTCAAACCGCTAAAACATGGTATACATTTTACAATGATGCAGTTCACAGTTATCTTGACTTCTTTATCTGTTTCACTCTGAACAAGACTGTTACTTAACACCTTATTTAATTTTCTGTTTTTCTTGTCTCCTATGTTTACTTTGTTTGTGTTAGATGCCGTTAACTCCGAATGACGGTAATGCGCGGAAATCAAGTCCAAAACCAGCGCCGCGAACATGGTGTCCCGGTTTAAGCATCACCCACGCTGGGCTGAGAGGACAGTAGCAGTGGTTAAGTAGTACTGTGCAGTATTTACGCAAATGGATGCCAGGACAGTGACAGGAGAGGAAATAGAGTTGGCCGGGACTGCCCTCGGACTACCGTCCACTTTTCACTACAGCTGATGCCTGTCTTAACGCTCCGGTGTTCCCTGCGAGGCAGCATACTAACGAAATCCCACTTTCGCTACAATCTCGACGTTTGTAGGCCGTTATACATTAAGCGGCCAAAATTTCTTCAGGTGTTCATTCTTTTCTTCTGTCACTTATACATGGTGACGCTCGAACTTTTGATGTGTTAAAGAAATCTGTAATCTCTTTTCAACTGTGTGAATAGTGATCGTTTACTTGTAATAGTACATCAATCCGTTTCCGAAACTTTATTTATGAGCTCGATACAGGAATAACCATTTCTTAGAGCTATGTTTCCTCGGGGAGAATACTAAATTGTTTAGGACAAATTACTCATATAATTCATCTAGATTAAATATTTGTTTGTGTTGTGATTTTCATTTTTGGGCCCAGGCTGATGCAGCCCTCTACGCTAGTATATTCTGAATAAGTCCTTTCCACTCAGCATAATTCGACTTACACTCATCTAAAGCAGCTCAAGTAGTCAAGTATATTTGTTTCCCTCACTGATTTCTCACCTTATACTTTTTGCATTACCAAATTAAACAGTCCTTGATGCCTCACGAATAGCTCTGTGAATCGTATCTTTCTTCTCATCACGTTCTTGTGCCCATTAATCTCTATTCCCGCCGTTTCGATTGAGTAACTCATCAACAGTTAGTCGATGTACCTACCTAATCTTCATCATTCCCCGGTACACCACATAACGAAAGCTTCTCTTCCTGACTGCATCCTTTACTGACCACATTTTCCTTTGATATGAAGCTCCCCCAAAAGCAATACCTTGTCTACTGTTTTTAATGTCACATTTACTAATTTAATTCTTTCAGTATCTCTTAATATAATACGGCTACAGTCCTTTTAACTTATTTTAGTTTCGTTGCTGCCTCTTTTTGTGACGTTGTGAACCTCGTTAAATTGACCTTGCAAGTCCTTTGCCATTTCTTCCATATTTGCGATATCGCTGACATACCTCTGAGTTTTTATTTCTTCTCCCTGAAGGGCAAACTCCTTTTCCAAAATTCTCCTTAATTTACGCTTGCTTTTCCTGCAGACTGAATAATGTGAGGGATATGTTACGAGGCAAGTTCATATACCACGACTGTTGCCTGTACAACTACTGGAAGGTATCAGATACCGGTCTACCCGCTCCATAGATACCCCTCTGACGTGTTACTCAAATTTTAATCTGTATCGTTTGGACAAACAAGCTGCCCCAACACAATTAGGCGCGTGTTTTGTGGATGGGTGGACTCGACAGGAAGTTACAGAAAAAAATCTATGGGCAGTTAGTTTTTCAGTCCAGTTTGGATGGCGCTCTGACCAGAAGTTAACCTTCACGTCCACGGAAAAAAGCACTACCGAAGCAAGTGTCACTTACCGAGCTTTACCTCAACCCTGTGCCACATATCTCTATAGAGCCACACGCAGGACTATGTTTCTGATTCATGCTAAACTTACTGTACGGGAGTAGAGACTTGAAACTATTATTCCCTTAGAATTACAGGAGTTTGAGTTAAACTTTCTCTTTTGTTTCTGCAGTTCATAGCTACTAGTCCTCACTTACTGGACGTTCTACGTATAAATGTAAAGAAGATGCGGTTTAATTATATGAATTTATTACGTCCTGTATCTCCACTAATGCCGCGGCTTTGCCACAGTGCTAATACCGGTCCTCGTCAGATCACCGAAATTAAGCACTGTCGGGCTTCGCTAGAACCTGAATGGGTGACCATCCGGGTCCACAGAAGGCTGTTGGCAAGCGGGATACACTCAGCCCTTGAGAGAAACTGAGCAACTACTTGACTTAGAAGTGGCGTCTCCATTCACGAAAAAGACAGTGGCCGGGGGAGCGATGTGCTGACCCCATGCCCCTCAACCCGCATCCAGTGACGCCTGTAGGCTGAGAATGAAGCGGCGGTCTGACTGTGCTGTTGGTCCTTCGGAGGCCTGTTTGCACACAGTTGAGTTTTTTAATTGTCACTAGAAAACTCTCTCACACTACTATTCCAAAACTTTTGTAGACATTGAAAAATTGTTACATTTTACTAAGATATGTGTCTAAGAAGGTGTTACTGAATGAGGTCTACGACTCCGTTGTCTACATGTCCAACAGCATTTACAGTTGCGAATGTTCGTACCTGTTAGCCCATAATCATGCTCACTCGAAAAACACTTTTCTTTCCAGTTTTGTAGTTTGATGTGAACTGCTTTCCACATTCTATTATTAAAAAGATAACAACTACTACACTTATGAATAACTTACCGCTAGTTCTCCGTGCCTGTGCAGGTGTTCTTGAACGTTGTCACCTCTCTATTTACAGGTCATGTGATTCAGGCCATCCTCTACCCAATAGGACGCTTTGTTAGGCATCAGGTCTGCTCATCACAGGTTTCTCTTGCGAGACAATGCTCCCTGTAGCTCTGTTAACCGCATGTGAGTTTCGCACCCCAAACTGCGCAGTAAATGACTGAAAATAAATTACTAGTGACTCTGGAAAACGTCACAGTATCTGTATTATTAATACTGTGATCGCGAACCACTGACGTAAATTTTTCTATAACTTCTATCACTTTAAATTATGTGTCTCAGGTAATACTGAAAATGAGTAGGGGAACGAATTTAACCTCCTCACTACAGCCTTGCGTTAATCAGTTGTCGTGTTCGGTCACGAGTCTTAACGTAAATATGTGTGAGCTGATTATCTTTCTCAGTATACGTAAAAGGACGTGGAAGAAGCAATTATTGAATGGTATGACTGAGTGAAAGAACAATTTAAGCAGAAGAACTGTTATGCCCCATGACAGTAACCCCGGTAGACACTATTATTGGTCCATGTTCTACCTGTAAACTCAAAGGTGTCAATGACCAGCAGACTGCTGTCCAGAGGGAAATGCTTAGCGAGTTTTCGAAAAAAACAGAAGCTATCGTAGCATGGTGGAACGGTCAAGACTGCAAGCGAATCCTAATCGACAAAGTACAGTCCGTAAGAAAGCTAGGCACAATGTCACTTTTGCATCCAGGTGTCAAACCAGCAGAAACGATCCCCTGAAAGGTGAAGTTGCGAATGTCTGAAGTCATTAGAAGTGCAGACAGTGAGGTAAAACTAAGACACATGATCTCATAGCCATACCCAACGCTGGAGAGTGCACGCGTAAGGCCAACATAAATTTAAGAAATGCTGAATGCTCATTTACGAATGCCTGGTGCGTAGTTTCAGCCCTTGTGGCAGCTGCTGCTATCCAGCCAGAGGTGAGGCTATGGGGGACGCGAGCAGTCCATGTGATTGGAACAATAGAGAATCCTTTCCAGTTTCAAGAAAGGTGGCGCAAAAACACAAATCACCATTGTTCTGTAATGCTGATGTCAGTCGTTTGCCTCGAATTCTTCTCTGTAGAAATTAACGTAGATTCAGCAATGAGGAACATAGAACTTTGTGTTCATCCACCAGGCAATAGATACCAGTGAACAAGCTAACACCTGTTCTTTCAAGGCATTCGATGCAGTTCCGAAGCTGTTGTTACTTGACATGGTCAAACTGGAGATCAGCGATCAGTAATGGTTTACATTTATTTGCTTCGGAATATATCCTTAATTTTTTTGTCCATCCTTTTAGCACGACGTCTCTGGGAAGACGGCCGTTTACTAGCATGGCAAAAATTGAAACACCTACTGCCGTCCTTATGATTTTATTTTATTTTGTCGCTACCAGTTTCGACGCTTCATTACGTCATCTACAGGCTGTTTTGGTGCGGTACAAGTTGATACGATCCCCATGCAAAACCCATCAGTTGCCAGCATTACTGGATTCGCAGACAATACGTCAGCACTCCAACCATCAACTGTCAGTTGACAGTACTGTACTGCACAGACTTCACATGTGATACACGAACAATCCAGTTTATAGAATGTGTTACCCACTACACCTAGCATCGGTTAACAACCAGGACACGCCTGCACTGTTGAAGGGAGGATGTTGAAAGATTTTATATGTCAGAGCTTACTCGAAAGCAATGTTCATCCAAATAATACTACTTGGAAATTATTCACATTCACTGAAGCAGAACTACAACGACTTACAAACTGTTCAGGAAACAATATGGAAACTCCACACAAATAAAAATTAATTCCCTAACTGTCACACAGTGGCGTAAATATTTATCTGAATGTACAAGTAATAATATTTGTTAAGTATGTTATGTAACAGAGTATGAATAACTAAAATTATTTAAGTTTAATAGAATGCAAAATCAAATGAAAGTGTAAAATTGACATGAACCCCACAGTAATATGTCTCGTAGTAAAAAGATGCCACAAGCAATTTGGAAGTATGTCATGATTATTGCAACAGATTTCTTAGCAACTGTGTCCACTGATACATGCTTTGTAGATAACAAATCTTGTAAACCTTTTGCAGTTTATTTGTATTTAATAAACACTACATCATCGAAGCAAATGACAGGCCTCCACACTCTTAAGTGGCACTACAACATATACATAATGACAAGCGTCAAGTGGCTTGTGTAAAATTTGATCATAGGACACAAAACTGGTTTGGCAATTAAATTAAAAGAGACATATGAATGGGAACCTAGTAAAGAACTACGGAAAACAAGTAGGAAGTATCACGCTTATATCCACATATAACAGTAAGCAATATACATTAATCCATAAGCCAGCCGTTGTGGCCGATCGGTTCTAGGCACTTCAATCCGGAGCCGCGCTGCTGCTATGGTCGCAGGTTCGGATCCTTCCTCGGGGATGGATGTGTTTGATGTCCTTAGGTTAGTTAGGCTTAAGTAGTTCTAAGTCTAGGAAACTGATGACTTCTTGTTAAGTCCCATAGTGCTTAGAGCCATTTGAAGCACTAATCCATATGTCTACAGCAAGTAGCTCAATATCTACGTAAATGGTGTGGCAAGGTTGCAACTAACAACAGTGTAGCAGAAATTATCAGTGTGATATTAGCCAATAATATTTCGCAACGTTATGTGGCATGTAGATCGAGTTCTGTGTGTTTGTAGCCACAGACACATTATGCTGTATACAGATGACCATAAGATGAAGCAATGTCATCTACCTACCAGTTAAAGTAGCACAACTGAAAAGTCAGAAATGTCATGTGATTAACACTGCCATACATGCAATACTTAGAAGAAGTAATCTGTGGGAACAGTAAAAATATTAGAAACAATGTAGCAGTACAACTGACCCTGAATGTGAATTGTACCACAGAAAACAGAGTTTCATCTGGTGAAGTATTAAATAAGATCATCCATTGATTGTGTCTAAGATTGAGAGGTAGCACGCCATTCTCTCACTTTAACAACGCTGTCTGACAGATTAACATTCATTTTTCTGGTTATGATCTCGGTGGTTTTCTACATGAGGAAATTGTGGCCAGAATGTTCATATAACTGCATGTGTAGCATGTAGGGGACTTGAACCCGTGGAGCAGTAGTTCAGGCGATGGAAAACAGGGAGATAGATAGATTGCGGGCTATAAACGCTAAGTGCAGCGACCTGGCTGTGTGAGTGATTTTGGGAAGCAGCGCTCTGTGCTGTGGATTGTACCTGCAGAGGGTCTTCTGAGTATAGCAGTCTCCTCTTTCTGTTTGTAATGGGACAGGAGAGCGCCGGCACGCAAAATATTTTAACTGGGTCATGTGGCAGTCTGGCATGGAGGTGGTCAGTTGGCTTAACGTGGGTGGAGGAAGTCATTTAAGAAAGATTGCTGTAAATGGAGCTTTCGTTCAAACGGTGGGAAGGTCATAAAACTCTGCCCATTCTCGTGTCAGAAGATGGGACGATACAGACAGAGCGGCTGGTGCATTTGTTTAGTGGAAGCAATACTGTAACAAGCCAGGTCCTCTCAGCGAGTGGTAAAAGCATATATATTTCACAGATGAACTGTCTGGGAAGCTGAACAGCCTCCTTGCAGGAACTGGAAATGGTCAGCCTGGAAAGATTACATCCCTCCATAAATGAGGGACTGTAGTCCCATCTAGGTAGGTGTTTCCAAAAACATGGCCATGCTCTTCGTAAGAATAATGCCTCTGTAGGCTAAGTTCTTCTTTTTTCAGACAAGAGAGATTTTGAGTCGTTGAAAGGCTCTTCTCAGGATAAGCATAGTAGGGTGTTGACCCCAGTGCTGTGTGTGGATTAGCTACCGGGCTAACAGAATAGTCAAGAGGGGAGACTCAATTAATAGAGAATAGTTCGATTGATTTGTGTAATTAGGGGCGGTTTCTTTCTTGCTAATTCGGCTCCCGTACCAATGCTTGGTAAAATGTGGTTGTGATTCTTTGTCTTCTTCGTCTTCTGGTCCTCTGCTGGTGGAAAGCTTCCGCTCTTTCCCTAGAGGGTGACACTTTCGGTCTGTGTGTTGTGGTGGACGACGAGCCAGTGACAGTTTCCATCTGTACCAACAGTGGGACTGCACATCATCTCGGACATACCGTGTGTCACTTGGGTGAGGTTATTCATTCTGAATCGGCCGTCTGACGTTTGACATTTCCAGCATGAACCGCCGTGCCTGTGGGCCAAATTCGTTTGGCCGAACAAGGCAACGGGTGCACCTCACATTGAAATCTGCAGGGATTTCAGGGCTCTGACAGGAAATCTGATCAGAACGCCAGCCTGCGTAGTTTCCAAATTCTGATGGAAACGTCAGAACATTACAGCTGCCGCAGGGCGCCTCTCCTCTTCCACAACGTGTCGATTTCTGCCGCCATCTGAATCAAGATGAAAGAGTAAAGTATTTCCGCACTGGTGTAGGGTTGTTAAATAATATCTACAGGTCCCGTTCTCAGGTTAACCATAGTTTGTGGTATATTTGGTTGTAGTTCTTTCCCCTTGAACAGAGTTGGGCCTCACAATGGATTCATGTAAACAAAGACAGATTGCGTTGTAAAAGGGGTTAATTCAGGCTAGAAATTGTATAACTTCCATCTACTGAATGCTTTGCCAATCAAGCACCATCCCTCACATTGAAATCTGCAGGGATTTCAGGGCTCTGACAGGAAATCTGATCAGAACGCCAGCCTGCGTAGTTTCCAAATTCTGATGGAAACGTCAGAACATTACAGCTGCCGCAGGGCGCCTCTCCTCTTCCACAACGTGTCGATTTCTGCCGCCATCTGAATCAAGATGAAAGAGTAAAGTATTTCCGCACTGGTGTAGGGTTGTTAAATAATATCTACAGGTCCCGTTCTCAGGTTAACCATAGTTTGTGGTATATTTGGTTGTAGTTCTTTCCCCTTGAACAGAGTTGGGCCTCACAATGGATTCATGTAAACAAAGACAGATTGCGTTGTAAAAGGGGTTAATTCAGGCTAGAAATTGTATAACTTCCATCTACTGAATGCTTTGCCAATCAAGCACCATCCCTGTTCTGATTTGTGTTTGCGGGTCGATGTGGCCGAGCGGTTCTAGGCTCTTCAGTCTGGGATTGCGCGACCGCTACGGTCGCAGGTTCGAATCCTGCCTCGGCCATGGATGTGTGTGGTGTCCTTAGGTTAGTTAGGTTTAAGTAGTTCTAACCTCTAGGGGACTGATGACCTCAGATGTTAAATCCCATAGTGCCCAGAACCATTTGAACCATGTTGTTTTGTGTTAGTCTCGTTTTGTGTAAGACTGATCAGCTTTTTGTAGTTGTAACACCATTAATAAAACTTGTCATTATTTTTGTGAACTTAAATAAGCGACTGTACTCATTTATATTGTCTCAGCTATTTACTGTTTTCATTTTATCGAGGTGGTACATGGGTACACCAGCAATTGAAGGTTTAGCCTTATTAAGTTAATTAATTTATGTTAGTAAGTTGAGTTCTGAATGTGACCTCAGGCAAAGGCAATGGTAGTGCCGCGAGTATATTCTCTAAGTTCATACATAAAAATTAAGGGTATGGCTCAGGATTTGAAGCTTGTTAAGAAGATAGTACTTTTCGTTGTGTAAAAATAGTAACATTTAGCATCGTTCAGGCATAATTTATGATTTAAAATAAGCGAAGGCTTGCAGTTAGCGGCCGTGCCACGATCTCGAATCATGGCTATTTCGTGAGATAGTTAGTGCGGAAGTGTAATGACATAGTAGCGCCATTCAAAAGCGGTCTACGAGAGTTAGACTTTGTCAAGGAAGCACAAAACACGGGGAGCCGAATGAGTTATAATTAACGAAATTCACAAGGTGTATCTGGAGGAATGCACAAACAGAACCTGGGTAACAAGAAATCAGCGTCGAGGCCAAAAATTTAATATGAGCCTCAAAGGAATTATAGAAGCAGATGGGGGACGGGGGAGGTAAGTTTCACGTAAACGGATATAGCAACAGGAGGGAAATGGAAAATTCTAGCCCCTTCCTGTTACCGATCAGCAGTTACGGGCAAACAAGGAATAATGGGAAGCCTGGTAGTCGAAGGTCGACAGAATGACGCAGTGGAAAGCAGACCACGTAAGCCGTCAAACAGAAACCGCAGCAAAAGTCCGCATAGAAATTGACAGTCGGTCACTGCGGCCTCGTTATGTCGTTACGTTAGTGTTAACAATCATTTGTTTACATTTCACTTAAGTAGGCGCTTAGTGTATTGTTCTTTATTTTCTTTCACTTAGCATTTAGAAAGATTTATTATTATAATTTGCTGATAAGATCTTCTCCTGTCGCATCTGATCAATAACTTTTGTGTTCGTAGTCTTCTGTCCAGCATTTTCACTTTGATAATTTGCCGCAGATATGAGACGTCCTGGTATTCTCTCAGGTTTCACAGATAGAAATTTATTTCTTGAATAGGTATATGCCGACTACTCGGCTGAAATCTCTTGGGTTTGTGATAAAACACGTTGTTGTATTAATAGCTTGTGTTAATCGCTTATCACGTCAAAGCAAAGTTATTAGTTGAAAAAACGTGAAAATTGCATTTTTCGGTCCATAAATAATTGCACAACTCTTGGAGACACAATTGTTTTCAGAGCCCATATAGTTATGTGGTAATGATTTTATTTCTTCCTTTGATATTTTGTGCATTGGCGGCGGGGCATATGCATGGTTTGATCCACCATTCGACGTGAGGTGATAGTAGTACCCAGAAGTAGATTTTTGATACAATAGTGGATCTTATCTTTGTTGGATTTGGATCATGTCACCGATACTGATTGGGGATCTTGCGAGATGGACATGGGTCGTCCATGCTAGAGGCGTGATGGCGTTCGAATATGGTTATTTTTCTCTCTGTGATCCGATTAGAGTTACAGCCAATGAAGCAATGTGTTGTAGGTGGTGCTTTTCGAGTATGGTTACACTACGGATAATCACCTGTGGTGCGGTATTTCTCGCTGGTGGTATGTTTTCGCCTGTGGATATCGCTTATGGATTATCCCCAGTAGAGCAATTATGAGTCCCTTGTGGTATTTGAATTGTAGATCGCCAGCTCCAGAGGTGTGCGATCGGCAAAGTTTTATATCACATGGCATGAGCATGTGGGAGTGAGAGTCACGGTAGTACGTCTGTAGATGAATAGGAAGGAAATGGCGAATAGGACCAGATGAGAAAGGAAGATACGAATCCTTCTGCACTACAGATTGTTAAAGAGACCTGGTATTTTATGTCACTGCAGCAGCCTTTAACTGATAATACCTGCATGTCTATTTTAGAGAGTTATTGCTCAGTTTCAGAGGGAAAGGTGAATTCGTGTCGAAGTCTGATCTATCCTGACAGCACAGAGAGGAGTTTGTAGTTTGCGGTGAGCAGTGTTCAACACAAATTATGCGTCAGATTTCCGCATGAACGTCACCATCCCGTAAGCTGGCATCAGGAGAAGTATCAAACCTCAGATTAGCAAAAGTAGAAAGGGTAGAGGCAGCTAAACTTGGTAATGGGTACAGTAATTAGAAGTAAGCGTTGCATTGTATGACAGTACTTGAAGTATGAATGTGCAGGCTGCGCCGACGTAGCCCACTAGGATGCATAAGTGATGCTGGGAAACTTACAAAACAATGACATACACAGCAGCAACACAGCTTCACAACTAAAAAATGATTAATTTATGTTTTAGATAAGTGATTAATTGTCGATGATTGAAACTTTCTTCGAGAGAGTATTAGTAGCAACATTATTTATATGAAAGGAAGGAATAAGGCAGTTTTCTTTCATTAATAATATTGTAGAGTTTAATAACCATCAGTACGTATTTTTTATCCTGTACTACGTATGTATTTTTGTAATCATTCATTGTAAAAATAGTGTACTAAATCAAACACTATGGATTGTTCAGAGACTACGGCATTCCAAACGGAGAGCGAGTAGCAGACTATGACTCTACGTGACCCGGCGCGGATCAGGCGCCCATATCGCAACGCGGTTTGTGGGGCTGCCGATGCCCACGAGTAAGACAGGCCGAGGTGCGTGCGTCACGAACGAAATCATGAACTCGCTCGCTCGCTCAACTCAGCAGGCAAAATGCGTTTCTGAACCTGCTACCTCCCAGCTAGGCGTGTAAGTGCTAATGAGAATTGCACCTTCGACTGGAATCTGCTGTTATGAAGTCTTACTGATTACCACTACTAAAGCAAAATTTAATTTGAGATCAATACTCGATATAAATGGTATAACAGATTGTTTACAGCATTTAGTGTCTTCTGCTTAACAGTACTCATTACATGCTGGAAGCGGTGCCTTAGGCAACTAATAATCAATTTAGCATGATTTTATTTTACTGTACGCCAGTACAGCCATAACAAATTACACTCCTGGAAATGGAAAAAAGAATACATTGACACCGGTGTGTCAGACCCACCATACTTGCTCCGGACACTGCGAGAGGGCTGTACAAGCAATGATCACACGCACGGCACAGCGGACACACCACGAACCGCGGTCTTGGTCGTCGAATGGCGCTAGCTGCGCAGCATTTGTGCAACCCGGCCGTCAGTGTCAGCCAGTTTGCCGTGGCATACGGAGCTCCATCGCAGTCTTTAACACTGGTAGCATGCCGCGACAGCGTGGACGTGAACCGTATGTGCAGTTGACGGACTTTGAGCGAGGGCGTATAGTGGGCATGCGGGGGGCCGGGTGGACGTACCGCCGAATTGCTCAACGCGTGGGGCGTGAGGTCTCCACAGTACATCGATGTTGTCGCCAGTGGTCGGCGGAAGGTGCACGTGCCCGTCGACCTGGGACCAGACCGCAGCGACGCACGGATGCACGCCAAGACGTAGGATCCTACGCAGTACCGTAGGGGACCGCACCGCCACTTCCCAGCAAATTAGGGACACTGTTTCTCCTGGGGTATCGGCGAGGACCATTCGCAACCGTCTCCATGAAGCTGGGCTACGGTCCCGCACACCGTTAGGCCGTCTTCCGCTCACGCCCCAACATCGTGCAGCCCGCCTCCAGTGGTGTCGCGACAGGCGTGAATGGAGGGACGAATGGAGACGTGTCGTCTTCAGCGATGAGAGTCGATCTGCCTTGGTGCCAATGATGGTCGTATGGGTGTTTGGCGCCGTGCAGGTGAGCGCCACAATCAGGACTGCATACGACTGAGGCACACAGGCCCAACACCCGGCATCATGGTGTGTGGAGCGATCTCCTACACTGGCCGTACACCTCTGGTGATCGTCGAGAGGACACTGAATAGTGCACGGTACATCCAAACCGTCATCGAACCCATCGTTCTACCATTCCTAGACCGGCAAGGGAATTTGCTGTTCCAACAGGACAATGCATGTCCGCATGTATCCCGTGCCACCCAACGTGCTCTAGAAGGTGTAAGTCAACTACCCTGGCCAGCAAGATCTCCGGATCTGTCCCCCATTGAGCATGTTTGGGACTGGATGAAGCGTCGTCTCACGCGGTCTGCACGTCCAGCACGAACGCTGGTCCAACTGAGGCGCCAGGTGGAAATGGCATGGCAAGCCGTTCCACAGGACTACATCCAGCATCTCTACGATCGTCTCCATGGGAGAATAGCAGCCTGCATTGCTGCGAAATGTGGATATACACTGTACTAGTGCCGACATTGTGCATGCTCTGTTGCCTGTGTCTATGTGCCTGTGGTTCTGGCAGTGTGATCATGTGATGTATCTGACCCCAGGAATGGGTCAATAAAGTATCCCCCTCCTGGGACAGTGAATTCACGGTGTTCTTATTTCAATTTCCAGGAGTGTATAAGTAGGCCAATGGACTTCCCATCATTATAGGACTAACAACAGTAAGATTCCCTAATAGCGGCTTCCAGCAGAAGATTCGATTTTCGATTGTGTGGACACGCCCAGTCAGGAGTTAACCGGTGTAGAAATGTAGTTTTTCTGCTGAAGTGAGCGAGCGGGAGAGAGCAGGAGGGCAGCACTACCTTCGTGACGTACGGGCCGCGGCCTGACTTTCTTGTAGGGCTCGTGGGGCTGCCTGATGTTGTAGTGCCACCTCGGGGTGCTGCTGCGCGTTTACATCACAGCAGGGGCGAACATCCCAGCCGCGACATCACCTGACTTGACGTCATCACACAGCCACATTTGCAGCTGACAGCTAGAGGTGACGCGTCGGACTCACCTTGATAACACTAGCGCGATGGAAACATGGACAGAGAACGGCTTGTCAAACTCGTGCCAATGGAGAGTGAAAGCATCCAGACGGGTGCCTCACATCCAGCCAGCAGGTAAAGGCGGCTCGTCATTTAAACTATGTGATCATAAGTATCCGGACACCCCAAAAACCGTGCGTTTTTCATATTAGGTGTATTGTGCTGCCACCTACTGCCAGGTACTCCTATCAGCGAGGTCAGTAATGATTCGACATCGTGAGAGAGCATAATGGGGCGCTCCGCGGAACTCACGCACTTCGAACATGGTCAGGTGATTGGGTGTCACTTGTGTCCTACGTCCGCACACGAGATTTCCACTCTCCTAAACATCCCTAGGCCCACTCCGATGTGATAGTGAAGTAGAAACGTGAAGGGATACATACAGCATAAACGTGAACAGGCTGACTTCGTCTGTTGACTGACAGAGAATGCCAACAACACTGAAGTGAGTCGTAATGTGTAATAGGCAGACATGTATACAGACCATCACACAGAAATTCCAAACTGCATCAGGATCCACTGCAAGTACTAAGACAGTTAGGAGGGACGTGAGAATAATTGGATTTAACGGTCGAATGGCTGCCACACGTCACACCGGTAAATGCCATACGACGCCTATCTTGGTGTAAGGAGCGTAACCATTGGACGATTGAACAGTGGAAAAACGTTGAGTGACGAATCACGGTACATAATGTGGTGATCCGATGGCGGGGTGTGGGTATGGCGAATGCCTGGTGAACTTCATCCGCCAGTGTGTGAAGTGCCAACAGTAAAATTCGGAGGCGGTTGTGTTGTGACGTGGTCGTGTTTTTCATGGAGGGGGCTTGCATCCCCGTTGTTTTGGGTGGTAGTATCACAGTACAGGCCTACACTGAAGTTTTAAGCACCTTCTTGCTACCCAATGTTGAAGAGTGATTCGGGAATGGAGACTGCATCTTTCAACACAATCGAGCATCTGTTCATAATGTACGGCCTGTGACGGAGTGGGTACACGAAAATAACTTCCCTGTAATGGACTGGCCTGCACAGAGTCTTGACCGTAACCCTATAGAAGTTTTGGAACACCGACTTCATGCTAGGCCTCACCGACCGACATCGATTCTTCTCCTCAGTGCAACACTCCCCATGAAACCTTCCAGCAACTGATTGAATGTATGCCTGCGAGAGTGCAAGCTCACATCAAGGCTAAGGGTGGGCCAAATATTGAATTGCACGAACTTGTAAGTGATTTTCAGTTAGGTGTCCAGACACTTTTGTTCACATAGTGTATGTTTTGCGACCACCTGGGAGCACCATTGTTTGACGAAAGTGTCTGGAGGTACTGGACCTGAATGAAAGCTGTTGCCGGCCAAAAATAATGCACCAGAGGGCGTCAGACCAAGCGATTGACGCCTTCACACAGTTGCTACAATAGAGACAACAATTGCTGAAAGCTTGTCTTCAACGAGATCAACAGTTTGACATGTGCTGCCCCGTCATTGGTCTGTCAGTAGTCCACATGCTTGTCTGTTGTTGCCATGTATTGGAGACAGATCCTGAGCTCAACGTCACTGCCACCACTGATAAAGTGAAGAGATAAACCTTCTCTTAGCACCATCTCATCCCCTACACCTGCAACATCCAACATGTTGCCCAGTTCTTTAGTGTAGTGCTGTGTTCATTTCTTCATCTAATGTTGAAGTTATTTTCTGGACTCCATAAATACCCTTGAGAAGGAACATGTATTTTTAATTCTTAATTTTTGATGTCTTACTGTATTTATTTTATTAGGTTAAAAGTAATCATTTAACACTTCTTCCTTACTATGTTTGTCATGGGGGACAGCACCATTTTTATATTTGTACTGGGCTACAAGGTCACTCTCACCTAAAATATAAATGCCCGTCTCTCGTGGTCGTGCGGTATCGTTCTCGCTTCCCACGCCCGTGTTCTCGGGTTCGATTCCCGGCGGGGTCAGGGATTTTCTCTGCCTCGTGATGGCTGGGTGTTGTGTGATGTCCTTAGGTTAGTTAGGTTTAAGTAGTTCTAAGTTCTAGGGGACTGATGACCTTATATGTTAAGTCCCATAGTGCTAAGAGCCATTTGAATTTCAACCTAAAATCTAAGACTGATAGAAGATCACACATAGCAAATACAGTATTATCTAACTACTTTTTGAAATTGATTCGTATTTTTTATTTTGTCTTTGTCATTTGTGTAAAGTCTCACTGTGTTACACATGTCATTTAAATGTTATTTATTTTGTGTTAGCACCATTTCCTTCATTGTACTGAGAAAACTGGATTAGCTGAATGCTTGAATTGAATTTCTCATGTTATTGTCTCTATGGAAAATTGAATCACTGTAAATGCTTGGGCAGGAGTAACAAAACCTCTGAGCCAAAAAAGCTTGATGCTCAAAGATATTGCATTGTGATGTGAATGGGTTAGTTGAATGTATGCATGACCTTTCAACCATTTAATAATTGTATTTATGGTCCACTGTGTATGTCGAAAACCTGAGGATCCACAGGAGCAATTCGGAGACCCAGAAAATCACTAAAATCTTGGAGGCATGCGACAGTGAGCGTTTTTATGACCCTTAGTTCAATTAAGTTAAGATAGGATGTGGTAATATTTGGCTTTTGGTTGGCAAAGCTATCACATATCATTCACAAAGACATAGTTAGAATGACATAACTTCTTCTGCTGTGGGTCACACTAACCTCTTAACTGAAGTGTGACACTCCCCATTCATAAATTATTGGACAATGGGGAGGTAGTGGGAGGTACATGCCAGTTTCTCACTTGATCAACACTATCAGTCTCATTAATAATATTTTAGTCCATGATCTCGGTGTTCCCAGTAATACATTTGGTATTTGCGGTTCCTGACTTTTTCTTACATGAGGAAATTATGGGTAGAATGTTTATTTAACACCATGTTTAACCTGTAGAGAACTAGTGCCCTAGAGACCGTAGTGGAGGTTACAGAGGACAGGGAGAGAGATGGATTGTGATCTATAAATGCTGGGTGCAGAGACCTGTCTGTGTGAACGATTCTGGGAAGTAGTGCTCTGCAGAGGGTGTTCTGTGTGTAGCAGTCGTCTCTTTCCATGTAGAGTTAGAGCAGGAGGGCGCAAGCTTGCAAAAAGTTTTTTCCTGAGCCAGGTAGCAGACCATTATGAAGGTAGCCAGTTGTCAGAAAGTGAGTGGAAGAAGAGGCTGCTGTAAATTGTGCCTTTGTGCAAATGGTGAAAAGGTCATAGAACTTCGTGCATTATCACATTAGAGACTGAGACACTGCAGCGGCTAGTGCATATGTATGGTGAAGGCTTGAAGGCTAGATCGCAACTACCCTGACACCAAGAGGTTGCCAGGCTGTTTTAGCGAGCGGCAAAACATATATATTTCATGGGCATGACTGTCTGGGAAGCTTAAGAGCCTTCTTTCAGAAGTTGGGAATGGTAGGCCCGGAAAGATTACATTTCTCTGTAAATGAGGGACTGTGGCCCCATCTACAAAGATGTTTCTGTTTTTTTTTTCCGAAAGCATATGCACGTTTACCACGACCACGAGAACGACGCATGCATAGTCTAAGGTCTTCTTTTTCAAGACAAGAGAGATTCTGATTCACTGATTGAACTCTCTCAGGATATGCAAAGCAGAGGCTTCGTCCCCCAGTGTGGGAATCCCTTGATGTGTCTTGATTAGCTACCTTGCTAACAGAACAGTCATGAGGGGAGATTCAATTAATGGAGAATAGTTCGATTGGTTAATGCAATGTGGGAGCGATTTCGTTTTTGTTCGTTTGCTCCCATACGAAGACTTCGTGGAAAGTGACTGTGATTCCTTGCCTGCTTTGACTCCTGCGCCTCCCCTGGGGAGAACTTCATGTCTTTCTCTAGTGAGCGAATCTTGCAGTCCGTATCTTGTGGTGGACTAACAGCCAGTGACGATTTTCAAATGAACCCACAGTGGAAATGCATATCATCTTGGACATACTCTGTGTCACGAGGGAGAAATTATTCATCCTGAATCGCCCATCAGTCGTTTGGCAAATCCAACACACACATTCGTGCCTGAGAGTCAAATTCGTTTGCCAAAACCAGCGAACGAGTGCACGACACACTGAAATCTGCAGGGATAGCAGTGAATAGTTTGCAGATTTTCACAGATGCAACAGATCATTACATCTGTTACAGGACGCCTCTCCTCGGTTACATCATTCCGTTTCCTGATGCAACTTGAACAAGGTGAAAGGGTAAAGTACTGCTGCACCGGTGTAGGCTTGATAAATAATATTCACAGCTCCCTGTTCTCAGGTGAATCATAGTTTGTGATATACCTGGTCTTCATTGATTCCATTTGAATAGAGCTGGGCCCCACTGTGGATCTATATAAGCAATGTCAGATTGCGTTGTAAAAGGGATTAATTCAGGGGAGAATTTGTATAGCGCCCACACAAAGCATGCTTTGCCATTCAAGCAACATCCCTTTTCTGAGCCGACCCATGTGGTCGAGAGGTTCTAGGCGCCTCTGTCCGGTTGATACGGTCGCAGGTTCGATTCCTGCCTCGGGCACGGATGTGTGTGATGTCCTTAGGTTACTTGGGTTGAAGTAGTTAAAAGTTTATTGGACTGATGACATCAGATTTTAAATCCCACAGTGCTTGGAGCCATTTGAACCCTTCCTGATTTGAGTAAGATTTATCAACACATCGTAGTTATAAAATATGAAACGATTTACACTCCTGGAAATTGAAATAAGAACACCGCGAATTCATTGTCCCAGGAAGGGGAAACTTTATTGACACATCCCTGGGGTCAGATACATCACATGATCACACTGACAGATCCACAGGCACATAGACACAGGCAACAGACCATGCACAATGTCGGCACTAGTACAGTGTATATCCACCTTTCGCAGCAATGCAGGCTGCTATTCTCCCATGGAGACGATCGTAGAGATGCTGGGTGTAGTCCTGTGGAACGGCTTGCCATGCCATTTCCACCTGGCGCCTCAGTTGACCAGCGTTTCGTGCTGGACGTGCAGACCGCGTGAGACGACGCTTCATCCAGTCCCAAACATGCTCAATGGGGGACAGATCCGGAGATCTTGCTGGCCAGGGTAGATGACTTACACCTTCTAGAGCACGTTTGGTGGCACGGGATACATGCGGACGTGGATTGTCCTGTTGGAACAGCAAGTTCCCTTGCCGGTCTAGGAATGGTAGAACGATGGGTTCGATGACGGTTTGGATGTACCGTGCACTATTCAGTGTCCCCTCGACGATCACCAGAGGTGTACGGCCAGTGTAGGAGATCACTCCCCACACCATGATGCTGGGTGTTGGCCCTGTGTGCCTCGGTCAAATGCAGTCCTGATTGTGGCGCTCACCTGCACGGCGCCAAACACGCATACGACCATCATTGGCACCAAGGCAGAAGCGACTCTCATCGCTGAAGACGACACGTCTCCATTCGTCCCTCCATTCACGCCTGTCGCGACACCACTGGAGGCGGGCTGCACGATGTTGGGGCGTGAGCGGAAGACGGCCTAACGGTGTGCGGGACCGTAGCCCAGCTTCATGGAGACGGTTGCGAATGGTCCTCGCCGATACCCCAGTAGCAACAGCGTCCCTAATTTGCTGGGAAGTGGCGGTGCGGTCCCCTACGGCACTGCGTAGGATCCTAAGGTCTTGGCGTGCATCCGTGCGTCGCTGAGGTCCGGTCCCAGGTCGACGGGCACGTGCACCTTCCGCCGACCACCGGCGACAACATCGATGTACTGTGGAGACCTCACGCCCCACGTGTTGAGCAATTCGGCGGTACGTCCACCCGGCCTCCCGCATGCCCACTATACGCCCTCGCTCAAAGTCCGTCAACTGCACATACGGTTCACGTCCACGCTGTCGCGGCATGCTACCAGTGTTAAAGACTGCGATGGAGCTCCGTATGCCACGGCAAACTGGCTGACACTGACGGCGGCGGTGCACAAATGCTGCGCAGCTAGCGCCATTCGACGGCCAACACCGCGGTTCCTGGTGTGTCCGCTGTGCCGTGCGTGTGATCATTGCTTGTACAGCCCTCTCGCAGTGTTCGGAGCAAGTATAGTGGGTCTGACACACAGGTGTCAATGTGTTCTTTTTTCCATATCCAGGAGTGTATAAAAGCTGTAATTATATTTGTAAACTTAAGTACGCCAATGTTCTCATTCATACTGTCTCAACTACTCTCACTTTTATTTTATTTTATTGTTGTGGAACAAGGGTACATCAGCAATTCAACGTTGAATCTTACTACATTAATTTATTTGATTAGTAATTTGATTGCTGAAAGTGACCACTGGGAAGGACAACAGAAGTGCCATGAGTAAATTAACTAATTTAATATACAGAATTTAAACGTTTTACTCACGATTTGAAGAGTACTGAGAAAATAATATTTTTCTTTGTGCAAAGTTAATAACATTTAGAATCACTCAGACTTTTACTTATGAATTAAAACAAGTGATTGCGTGCAACCTCTACATGAAATATATACTGAGGTCTTGTTATAATATTGAAGTGTAAATAAATGCATAAGTGACTCAGTGTTGAACACAAAGTATATGACTGTAGGTAAAAATAAAGTACTTTTATGTTCATATTATAGGGAACATCATACGTTAGTCAATATTTTTATCAGAAGTAGCCCAATATCTATATAAACGGCGGAAGTAAAGGTTATATTAGTCAAAACTGTTAAGACTAAAAAATATAGTGTCAGAGATTTTCAGGAAATGTCGCAGTAGCCGAAAATTAATTGTACACTGCTAGTATACGTAATGTAGCCCCGTGTTTACGTGGAAGTTGATCTATGTGCCTGCTGTATGCAAGAGTTTACAGAAATACACACAGCATAAACCTATACCAACTCACTTCCTATTGAAATAATAAAAATCAAATACCTACGTAAAACATTTGTATAGAAGAAGTAAGTCAGTGTCTAGGGAAGTAGTGGACATAATGGTGACAATGTAGCACTTCATTTGGTCACGGTTATCAATTGTAATGAAGAAAAACAGACTAATTTCTTTCGATCTCAGCTCACCTCTGACACCACTTTAAGCACGGTTTATGACCCCTGCCCTAGAATTTTGTGAGAGCCTCCTTATTGTGTAATTGCTTAACTTATTCAAACGGCAGAGTGGGAAAGCCAAGGCGACAGTCTTTGTGAGGTATGTCTGAAGCACGTAGTGATTGGGCAACAATGTGGAGCAGGCTGGAAAATGGAAACAAACTTAGAATTGTTTAAGTGGTCCAAGCCCAGATCCGCTACGACTGGTTAATATTATATTTCCATGAAGAGGAGGTGGTTGACTTGCTAATAAATATACGAGTGGCAGGCGTTTACCAGAGCTGTTCCCATTGGCACTCAGCAATTGCTTGGAAAATCCAAGCAGAATATATACTCAGATATAGACAGAGACGATATCAGTTCTCACGATGGGACACACTTTTGCACAGTTCTAGGGAGAAACACATTACACTTCTTTATGGTATTCGATAGAGGGGAGACGTCACTTCGGTCTTCTCAGGAGATCACTTGACCTAAAGACTTCAGTTGATGTGTCACAATCTGCTGTAGAGCAAGGCGGCCACTTCACACATCAGAAAATTTTGGTGGGAAATACAGCACTGGCGAGAAGGTTGCGACAATGGATGTGCGGTTACTAACACGCTGTTAGAGATACACGCATTACAGAAATCAATACTTTTGGAAGCGTCTACAGCCTCGTCATAAACCAATCGGAAATGTTAGTTGCATATGTAATTCTTTCTTTTAGATGACACCGGTGCTTACTGAGCGATAACAGGTGATTTTTCTTTCAATAAATCAGTTGTGGATTTTACCATCCACCTGGAATATTCAGTCATTCTTGAGGTATTCAAGTGTACGATATATAGAGACACAAGGCTAACAGTTAATACTTTTCTCATTAGTGAATTAACTAATGTTCAACATAGTTGGTTGGTTTGGGGGATTCAAGGGACCAGACAGCGACGGTCATCGGTTCCTTTTTCCAAATACTAAAAATACCCACATAGAATAAAAAACGTTCAACAGAATAGGAGACAGACAACACAGAACAAAAGAAACGTAGACCAGGACCAGACAAAACGAAATAAAATCACACAGAGTGTGACGGTGGCTTGCCAACCAAAAAAAGGAAATCCAGCCACCATCATCATCATCATCATCATTTAAGACTGATTATGCCTTTCAGCGTTCAGTCTGGAGCATAGCCCCCCTTATAAAATTCCTCCATGATCCCCTATTCAGTGCTAACATTGGTACCTCTTCTGATGTCAAACCTATTACTTCAAAATCATTCTTAACCGAATCCAGGTACCTTCTCCTTGGTCTGCCCCGACTCCTCCTACCCTCCACTGCTGAACCCATCAGTCTCTTGGGTAACCTTGCTTCTCTCATGCGTGTAAAATGATCAAACCATCTAAGCCTGTTCACCATGACTGCTACATCTATAGAGTTCATTCCCAGTTTTTCTTTGATTTCCTCATTGTGGACACCCACCTGCCATTGTTCCGATCTACTAGTACCTGCAATCATCCTAGCTACTTTCATATCTGTAACCTGAACCTTGTTGATAAGGTAACTTGAATCCACCTAGCCTTCGCTCCCATACAACAAAGTTGGTCGAAAAATTGAACGGTGCACGGATAACTTGGTACTGACTTCCTTCTTGCAGAAGAGAGTAGATCGTAGCTGAGCGCTCACTGCATTAGCTTTGCTACACCTCGCTTCCAGTTCTTTCACTGTGTTGCCATCCTCTGAGAACATGCATCCTAAGTACTTGAAACCGCCCACCTGTTCTAACTTTGTACCTCCTTCTTGGAACTCAATTCATATATATTTCATTCCCACTGACATTACTTTCGTTTTCGAGATGGTAATCTTCATACCATAGTCCTAACATTTCTGATCTAGCTCTGAAATATTACTCTGCAAACTTTCAATCGAATCTCCCATCACAACTAAGTCGTCCGCATATGCAAAACTGCTTATTTTGTGTTCACATATCTTAATCTCACCCAGCCAGTCTATTGTTTTAAACATATGATCCATAAATAATATGAACAACAGTGGAGACAGGTTGCAGCCTTGTCTTACCCCTGAAACTACTCGGAAACATGAACTTAATTTACCGTCAAATCTAACTGCTTCCTGACTATCCATGTAAAGACTTTTAATTGCTTGCAAAACTTTGCCTCCTATTCCATAATCTCGTAGAACAGAGAATAACGTCCTCCTAGGAACCCGGTCATATGCCTTTTCTAGATCTATAATGCATAGATACAAATCCCTGTTCCAATTATAACACTTCTCCATTATTTGTCATAAGCTAAAGATCTGGTCCTGACAACCTCTATGAGGCCTAAACCCACACTGATTTTCATCTAATTGGTCCTCAACTAATACTAGCACTTTCCTTTCAACAATACCTGAGAAGATTTTAGCCACAACGCTCATTAATGAGATACCTCTGTAGTTCTTACAATCTTTTCTGTTTCCATGTTTAAAGATTGGTGTAAATACTGATATGTCCAGTCTGATGGAACCTGCCCCGACTCCCAGGCCATTTCAGTTATCCTGTGCAGCCATTTAAGACCTGACATTCCACTGTATTTGATGAGTTTCGACTTAATTTCATCCACCCCAGCTGCTTTATTGCACTGCAATCTATAGACCATTTTCTCCACTTCCTCAAATGTGATCCTATTTCCATCATCTTTCCTATCCCATTCTACATCAAAATTTGTAACATTACTGTTCGTATTTTCAATTACATTGAGCAACTCTTCAAAATATTCCCTCCATCTGCCAAGGCATCCACAGGATTCACCAGCAGTTTTCATGACCTGTCCAAAATACTTGTTATTTCCTTCTTACCTTATTTTCGAAGACTGCTAATTACACTCTAGAATGTTTTTCCAGCAGCTTGACCCAATGTCTCCACCCTCTTTCCAAAGTCTTCCCAACATTTCTGCCATTATCTGTTTGGCTTTGTTTCTTTCTTCAACATGACTTTCTCTGTCTACCTGAGTTCTAGTATGTAGCCATTTTTGATAGGCCTTCTTTTTCCTTTTACAGGCTGCCTTGACTGTGTCATTCCACCAAGCTGTTTGCTTCTTCTACTTTTACACACTACTGTTCCTAGACATTCTTTAGCCACTTCTAGCACTGTGTCACGGTACCTTGTCCATTCCTTTTGCAATGACTGTAATTGACTACATTCAACTAACTAGTACCTTTCTGAGATCGCTGTTATGCACTTGTGCCTGATTTCCTTATCCTGAAGTTTCTCCGCTCTTATCCCCCTACATATGGACCTGACCTCCTGCACTTTCAGCCTCACAATCCCAATTTCACTGTAGATTAAATAATGATCAGTGTCATCAAAGAATCCCCTGAATACACGTGTGTCCGTCACAGCCTTCCTGAATTCCTGATCTGTTATTAAATAGTCAATGACAGATCTGTTTCCCCTGCTTTCCCAAGTAATCCTGGTGAATGTTCTTATGCTTAAAAAAGGAGTTTATGATTACTAAGCACATACTGGCCCAGAAATCCAGGAGTTGTTTCCCGTTCCTGTTGGCCTCCATATCCTCTCCAAATTTACCCATAACCTTTTCATACCCTTCTGTTCGATTTCCAATCCTGGCGTTAAAATCACCCATGAGCAGAACAATGTCCTTGTCCTTTACTCTAACAACTACATCACTGAGTGCCTCACAAAAACTATCCATCTTATCTTGATCTGTCCCTTCACAATGCGAATATACTGACACAATCCTAATTTTCTTGCTAGACACTGTCAAATCTATCCACATCAGTCATTCGTTTACATACCTTATTGTAACTACGCTGGGTTCCATTTCTTTCCTGATGTAAAGTCCTACACCCCATTGTGCTATTCCTGCTTTGAGTCCTGATAGGTAGCCCTTGTATTCTCCCACTCTTCTTTCTCACCCCTTACCCGAATGTCACTAACAGCTAAACCGTCCAGTCTCATCTTACTTGCAGCCTCTGCTAGGTCTACCGTCTTCCCAGAGTAGCCCTATTGATATTAATAGCTCCCGATCTCATTACCATTTGCTTGCCAAGTCGTATCTTAGGAGTCCCTGGTTTGTCAGTTAGAGGTGCGACTCCGTCACCTCCAAAGGTCTGAGGCATTTTGCTCTGGTTGTTGCCAGCATCATATTTAAAGTACCAGACAAGCAGGTTGCTAGCCTTACTTGCCCCGAGTCCCATTGGGTTTTACCCATAACGGCTGAGGGACTAACGGGTGGATTTGGTAGTCTTTGCCGTATAAGCTCAAAGGTGACCACGACTCAGAATATGTCCGAGATGCCCAGCCTTATTCCAAAGTAACTGGTATCCCGACTGTCGGGACCACTTATTTGTGCACTCACACGTTGCATGTGGTTCATGAACTAGGATTTTCCTACAGGAACCCACACCATGCCAACGAGAACACATTAAAAACGGAGTTTAAAACCGTAGGCCAAAGGCCAGAATCAGCACAAAAGAATAAATTAAAACGTAAACACTCAGATTAAATGATAAAAAACCCCTGCCCGAATAAAACCCAAAACTAAGCCGGCCATAGCAGGGTCATCTCTTAAAAGGGCAGGTAGCGTGTCAGGCAGTGAGAGCGTCTGCTTGCGCACAGCTAAAAGCGGAAACTCCAATAAAATGTGGACCATAGATAAAACGGAGCCGCAGTGACATAGAGGTGGGTCCTCACGGCGCAATAAGTGGCCGTGTGTCAGCCGAGTCTGCCCAATGCGCAGCTGGCAGAGGACAACAGACTCCTGGTGGGAGACACGACTGGACGACCGCCATACAGTATGTCGCCTTCATAGGGCGAAGTTTGTTGGGCATGGGCAGGTTGCGCCATTCAGTGTTCCATAAATCGAAAAGTTTTCGGCATAACATTGCCCGAAAATCAGTCACCGGGAGGCCAATCGCCAGATGTGGTTTACTGGTGGCCTCTTTCGCCAGGCGGTCAAGATTTTCATAGCCGGGTATCCCAACATGGCCTGGGTCTACACAAAGACCACAGAGCGCCCGCAACGTGCAAGAGTATGCAGGGAGTCCTGGGTAGCCATCACCAGACGAGAACACTGGTCGAGAGCTCGTAAACCGCTCAGGGAATCGCTACAGATAACGAAGAACTCACCTGAGCAGGAGCGGATATGCTCTAGGGCTCGAAAGATGGCGACCAGCTCAGCAGTGTAAACGCTACAGCCAGCCGGCAACGAACGTTGTTCGGAATGGTGCCCTAGAGTTAACGCATAACCGACACGACCAGCAAGCATCGAGCGGCGGGTGAAGGCCTCCGCCAATTCCAGCTAAAGGCGGGGGGGGGGGGGGGGGGGGGGGGGCGCACAACACGGGGGTGTACGCAGAGGTGCCCGTAAAGGAGGCGGAAGAGGCAAAGCCCCAAGCCCAGAGAGAAGCTCTCGGACGCGGACTGCGATCGTACATCCAGCGCTGGGCCGGCGTTCTGGAAGATGGACGCGCGACTGTGGGAATAGTAGCCGAACGTTAGGATGCCCAGGCAAGCTGAAAACATGGGCAGCATAAGAAGCCAGCAAACGTTGGCGGCGTAATCGCAGTGGAAGGACTCCCGCCTCCACCTTTATGCTGTCCACAGGGCTGGTCCGGAAAGTACCAGTGGCAAGGCGTGTCCCGCTGTGGAGGATTGGGTCCAGCACCCGCAACGCAGATGGGGGATGCTGAGCCATAAGCCAGGCTCCCATAATCCAGACGGGACTGGATTAACGCCTGGTAGAGCCGTAACAGGGTAGATCGGTCGGCGCCCCAGCCGGTGTGGCTCAAGCATCGCAGAGCATTTAGATGGAGCCAACACCCCTGTTTAAGCTGCCAGATGTGAGGCAGCCTAGTCAACTGGGCATAAAAAACCACCCCAAAAAACCTGTGTGATTCCACCACTGCATGAAGTCCGCCGTCAAGATAAAGCTGCGCCTCCGGGTGGACAGTGCGTCGCTGGCAGAAATGCATAACGCAGGTCTTGGCTGCCGAAAACTGGAACACATGAGCTACAGCCCAAGACTGCGCCTTACAGATAGTGCCCTGTAGGTGACGTTCATCAGCTGCAATGCTAATAGAGCTGTAGTAAAGGCAGAAGTCGTCAGCATACAAGGACACTGAGACAGACGTTCCCACCGCCGCAGCGAGCCCGTTAATGGCTTTTATAAACAGGCAGACCCTTGAAACAGATCCCTGTGACACACCGTTCTCCTGGACTCGAGAAAAACTATGGGAGGCCACGACTTGCACACGGAAGGTACGAAACGACAGAAAATTTCGGATAAAGATCGGCAGAGGGCCCCGAAGACCCCATCCATGAAGTGTAGAAAGGATGTGATGACGCTATGTCGTATCGTACGCCTTCCGCATGTTGAAAAAGACAGCGACCAGTTGCTGACGGCGGGCAGAGCGGCGTTTACGGAACCCACCCTGAGACGGAGCCAGAAGGCCCCCGAGACTCCAGAACCCAATTCAAGCGCCGGCTCACCATCAGTTCAATTAACTTGCTTAGTACGTTGGTGAAGGTTCTTGCCTGGTTTCAGAATGGGGATAACAATACTTTCCCGCCATTGCGGCGGAAACTCACCCTCGACCCAGAGATGGTTTCAGCATCTGACAGTGGATGCCATCTGGCCCAAGAGCGGTATCAGAGCAAGCGGCTAGGGCACTGCGAAATTCCCACTCACTGAATGGAACATTGTACGATTCTGGATGGCGGGTGCGAAACGAAAGACTCCGACGTTCCATCCACTCTTTAATGGAGCAGAAGGCCAGGGGGTAATTCGCAGAAGCGGTACTCATAACAAAATGCTCTGCCAAGCGGTTTGCAATGACGTCGGAGTCAGTACAAACTGTTCCATTCAGTGACAATTCAGGGACGCTGACAGGGGTCTGAAAGCCGTAGACGCGTCGAATCTTGGCCGAGACCTGCGATGGAGTGACATGGATGCCAATGGTGGTCACATACCACTACCAGCACTCCTGTTTGCGTTGGCGAATAAAGCGGCGGGTTCGCGCACGCAGCTGTTTGAAGGCGATAGGGTCTTCGTTGGAGGGATGCCGCTTGTGACGCTGGAGAGCCCTCTGGCGATCTTTAATCGCTTCAACGATATCAGGCGACCACCAAGACACAGTCCGCCGCCGAGGGGACCCAGAAGAACGGGGAATGGCAGATTCGGCAGCAGTAACGATTCCAGTGGTGACCGATTGAACCACCGCATCAATGTCATCACTAGAGAGAGGCTCAATAGCGGCAGTGGAGGAAAACAAGTCCCAGTCAGCCTTATTCAGAGCCAACCTGCAAGGCCGCCCAGAGGACTGACGCGGTGGCAGAGACAGAAAGATCGGAAATTGGTCACTACCAAACAGGTCGTCATGCACACTCCAGTCTACAGACGGTAAGAGGCTAGGGCTGCATATTGAAAGGATGATGGCGGAGTACGTGCCATGTGCCACGCTGAAGTGTGTGAAGGAACCATCATTGAAAAGCGAAAGATCGAGCTGTGCCAATAAATGCTCAATGGTGGCGCCTCGACCTGTCGCCACCGACCCACCCCACAGATGGTTATGGGCGTTGAAGTCGCCCAGTAACAGGAAAGGTCGCCTCAATTGGGCTATCAGCGCAGCCAGGACACGCTGCACGACATCACCATCCGGTGGAAGGTAAAGACTGCAGACGGTAACAGCCTGTGGCGTCCACACCCGAACAGCGACAGCCCCTAAATGTGTTTGTAGAGGGACAGACTCACTGTGAAGAGAGTTAAGGGCATATATGCAGACGCCACCAGACATCCTTTGATAAGCTGCCCGTTTCTTATAATAACGCCGATAGCCAAGGAGGGTGGAGGTTCACATTGCTGGAAACCAAGTTTCCTGAATAGCAATGCAGAAGAAAGGGTGAAAGCTGATAAGTTGTCGGAGCTCAGCTAGATGGTGGAAGAAACCGCTGCAGCTCCACTGGAGGATAGTATTGGTCATGTCTGAGAAAGGCGTGACGGGACTTGGAAAGCAGATTACGCCGCTGGGTCACCTGCTGCCTCCAATTGAGCACCGATGCTACTGCTATCCATGCCGTCTGAGGGACCGGCGAGATCGAGGTCCTCAGGGGGCGCCAGAATCTCCACGTCATCCTCAGATGCAGAGATTGTAGGAACTGGTGGGACGGGTACCACTGCAATGTCGTTAGTCTTGAGGACTTTCTTGTTTTTCAGCTTCTCCCGCTGAACCTTCGGTGGTACAGGCTTCATGGACTGCACTATGTTAGTCTCAGGGACAGACGACGACCGTGAGGCCCTACGACCAGGGACTGGCGGTTGTTTCAGCCACTTGCGGGTGTCTGCTTTTCCACTGGTCGGAACTTGCGAAGGGAGGTCCCCAAGGGTCCCCTTCCTGGTGAGAGTAGCCAAAGAAGTCTTACGTTTCTCCGGCTGGGAAGGGGGAGCAGATGTCCCACATGGTTGGTGAGGGGTGTTGCTCCTGAAGAAGATGGAGCGGGAGCAACAGGGTGTGAAGTGCCCTCACAATCAAGGGGGCTGTTGGATTCTGACCAATCATACAACCAACCGTACGGGACAATACAGGAGATGGAAGAACCGTCGTTGCAGCAGCAGCATATGTTGACATCATTGGCACAGGATGGAGCCTCTCATATTTCCGCCTAGCCTCAGAGTAGGTCAGGCAGTCCAGGGTTTTATATTCCATTATCTACCATTTTCCTGGAAGATCCTACAGTCCGGTGAGCAGGGAGAATGGCGTTCTCCGCAGTTAACACAAATGGGAGGCGGAGCATATGGAGTATTGGGATGCGAAGGACGTCCACAATCTCGACATGTGATGCTGGAGGTACAGCGGAATGACATGTGCCCAAATTTCCAGCATTTAAAACACCACAGCGGAGGAGGGATATATGGCTTCACATCACAGCGGTAAACGATCACCTTGACCTTTTTGGGTAGAACATCACCTTTGAAGGCCAAGATAAAGGCACCGGTGGCTACCTGATTATCCCTCGGACCCTGATGGACACGCCGGACGAAGAGAACACCTCGTCGTTCTAGATTGGCACATAGTTCATCGTCAGACTGCAGTAGAAGATCCCTGTGGAATATAATACCCTAAACCATGTTTGAACTTTTATGGGGAGTGATGGTGATGGAAACATCCCCCAACTTGTCACAAGTGAGCAACCGCCGTGACTGGGCAGAGGATGCTGTTTTGATGAGAACCGACCCAGAGCGCATTTTGTACAAGCACTCCACCTCCCTGAACTTTAAATTCTCCACAAAAAACTGGGGCTTGGTCGACATAAACGATTCCCCAACAACTCGCGTACATACGAGGTACCAGGTGAATATTCTCCACTGCCTTCTTGAGCCATACGTACCTCCCATGAAGTGGCCAGGGAGGGGAATGATCAAGGATCATATTTCTTGCCGTTGAGGTTAGACCTCGATCGCTTAGAGACTGCTGGTGGAGGCCCACCAGCGAGGGATGATGTACCACATTTCATTGCAGGTCATCCGCCCTGATGCCACCCACTCTGACCAGGGGCTCTCCTCACGAGCGCCATCCAGCCGCAGCAAAGACCACCTGCCAGGATGGCCTTTGTCGGGAGTCCCAATGTTCCAGAGGGATAGGCACCTACTCCTCAGCAAACGTGGGGAGGTAGTAGCTCAGGAATCAGCAGCGTGATCCCTGTGTAGTCAGGGGGCTACCACCAAGAGGGGACATGACGACCCCACCACAATGGACTGGCTACCGTGCTGGATGTCGGGTGTCGAAATATCCATGTACAGCATGAGGGCAAAGATGGAGGTGCACAACGGAGGGAATGTATGCTACCCAGAAAGCACAGCAGTGGATGTGGCCGGTAGCTCGATGTAAGTCCAACTCCATGATAATATCAGGTGTGCCAGATCTTAGGGCAAGAAGGATTTAAGATGCACCACGTAAGGTGTCCTTCCCCAAATGGTACGCACTAACGGAAAATTTGGAAAGGTAGTGCTCAAAACCCGTAGGGGACCATCACATAAAGGCCGAAACCGTTGAGACTCCTTTTAGTCGCCTCTTACGACAGGCAGGGATACCGGGGGGTCAATTCTAACCCCAGAACCCGCAGAGGAGTTCAACATAGTAACTTGGTAATTGTGCATAAGGAAATGGAGCGGGCGGCCAATAATAGCGTAGACAGTGAAACAATTAGTGAACAGGGAAGCATTATCGATCGATCGGTCGGCAAGAGCACGTCTCAGGAATCCAAAATGACAGGACATAATCTTGCAAATACTGCAGATTCAGGTTTTGGGTCCTCATCGTTTTCTCAGATGAGTCAAGACACATTTTCTGCTTGACAAAATGTGAATGTTGCCGGTGAAAATGCACTGCCAATAGGCATAGAGGAACAGATTTCAGACACTAACACATTATTATTGAAATTAATGCAACAAATGAAACAAAATCAGAGACAAACACAGCTAAAGTTAGACACAATGGAACAAAATCTTCAAAAGTTAGATGCAATGGAACAACACCAGAGACAAACACAGCAACAGCTTCAAAAGTTAGACGCAGTGGAACAAATGCTTGAACAAACACTTGCAGATTTAATTTCAGAGTTACTTAAAATCGAATATAAATGTCGAAAAGTCTGTAATGACGTAAAAACACAAATTTGTGAGCATATTAAGCCTATTTTTTCGCGTCATGAAAATGCATTACAGATGACGAAGCGGCCATAAAAGAACTGCAAGCTATTGTTCATGAAAATCACGACACCTTGCAAGCTAAAATTGACTCATTTGCATCTACCGATTCGGTTACGCAACTTGCAAAAACTCAGGAAAACTTAAAGGACACGGTAGATACGATTTCAATACAAATGGACACTCTGAAAATTGGTTCAGAAAAACACATTGATGAAATCAGTTCTTTATCGGAGAAAGTAGCCAAACTTTCGGATCAGTTCACCAATTTATCTACAAAGGCAGATGATGATCTGAATGACACAAGACCCACAGCCTTCACTGACACAGAAGAATACGAACAAATTAGGAAATTCAAACAAAATCAGAATCAAATTAATACGGAACACAAAAGAGAAATCCGGGAAGTACAAGATCAGTTGGCACATATGATACAAGAACTACATATCTCAGAGGAGACTCGCGCTCCAACACGGGAAGAGGGACATAGAAATACGGAACAGCTACAAAATTGTAACACTAGGCACGTCGGAAATTATGAAAGAAATTGCCAAGGTACACCGAATTTTGAGATGGAGTCGCCGAAACGAAGTAACAACGACCGGTATACGACTCGCCGACATGTTGATTTTGACTATAAGCTGTTCATTACTACACTTAAATTCAAAACATTTCAGAATTCTGGCAACGACTTTCATCCACAAGCAAGGCTCCATCAGTTCTCTCATTGTTTTCCTCCCAACTGGTCATTGGAGCACAGATTGGAATTTATGTGTGGCTACTTAGAGAATGAACCAGCTGTAAGAACGCAATCGGTCATTCATGATTGTCACAGTGAAGGAGAATTTTATCATGCCTTCCTCTCGGCATATTGGTCTCAAGCTACTCATAACCGAGTAAAACATAGCATCATAATGATGAAACATTTCGAACAATCTGAATTTTCCAGTCTTGTGAAATATTTTGAAGACATGTTACATAAGAATCAGTATCTTTCAAACCCATAGAGCCCCTCAGAACTCATCCGCATTTGCTTAATCGAATTGCCTGAACATTTACAACATATTATTTTGGCAGGGCGTTGCAAATACGACATTGAAGCTTTTCAAGGACTCTTAAAAGAATTAGAAATTAACACAGACAGCCGCGGGATGCGAAAACAGGAAACCAAACATTACAAGTAATATCCGCCATAATTCCGCTATGAAAAAATTTTTAACTGGACACAACAAGGCTATTCTTACAACGTAAATCGTGACCCAAACAGACACCACCCGTATGACAACCGTTGGCAGAGTAGTAATAATTACAGGGAAAGATCCGCTCTCCACGGTAATGACTATCACAGAGACAATCAGAGAAACAGATAATATGGGAACCAAAATAATTATTATCAAGGGAGACAGAATAACTTCAGACGCAACGGTTCACAGCGCAGTTACGATTCCGGGAGAAATTGTCCACCACGTGACCCACTAGAAATAAATTACAGAAATTACCGACATGACGACAGACGATATAAACATAACGTCAGACCTGAATTTCATCACAACTGGTGAGATTCAAACAGGGCGGGGCCCTCTCGACAATGTGAATTTGTAGAAGTTAGTTCTCCCCCAATCCTAATAACGACGCGCGCCAACAGAGAGACAGACAATGGCTCGCACCGCAGGCACCGCACCGCCGGCTGGCTCAGAGAAAAATAACATAGACGCAAACCTTGAGAAAAATTTTAGCATTCCTTACCGACGTATACAGGGTGATAATTGCTTTGAAATTGAAAATCTGCACACTAGGAAAGGTAAAAGATTACACCACATTTGACATGTCAAATCGTTCATTGAATGTTAATCTGCTTTTTAACTTAGTCTTTGATATAAAATTTTTCACTTCATGTTACTAGTACTCTTTGTCACACTTACAAACTGTTAACATGCCACTATGTTTTAAAGTTAACTAACCTAGGAAACATATTTAAACAGAAATTACAAATGCATTGTTATAGTACAGACGACACAGTGTTATTGTGTGGGTACATTCTTGCTTATTAGTTGCACGATTACGTAACGATTATAAGGCTTACGTACTTAGAACATATACGAGTACTGCTAATGAGATTTTACAGCAACATTTTGGTTTACTTGAAAATACATTATGGATTTAAAGCGCGTTCTGAGAGATACCAGATGACACAGTGGTTAGTTTATTTGACAGCTACACGACTATATCAAGACGCTACTAATGTGTGACACAATTTACATTGTTGCTTTTGCGGTGTATCTGTTTTATATCTTGACAGTTTTCCTGAATTCTTCTGGAAGGAAAAACATGTTTTAGCAGTAACTTTTGTGGTATAGCAACAATGAGACAGCCTTTTTGTAGCACAACAAGACGTTACAGAGTAGTACTTTCTTGATCACGGTAATGTACGTAATACCTACGATATCTATACGCATAGCATTTCGCTTTTGTTTATTACTAGCTAAGTACATTGACCCCTGCAGAACTTTGCTTACAGAGGACGATAACTACGACACCTCGACAGAATTATCGACAGAATTATCTTACAAGACGCACAGTTTAGCGCTAAACGACAGGTATTTGAGTGATTAATTTTGTACTTCAAACATATATTTTTAAAGATTTTTGAATTACAATGATACAAAGGTTTTCCGTAATACATTGCATTCCATTGCTGTAATCTGTAACACCTGAGGGTATAATTACATTAATCCTCAGGGGGTACACGCCTACTTTCTGTGCTAAGCGTGTAGCGAGCGCCAGGAGACATAGCTAATATGGTATTTGCTTATACAACTTTACACATAGTTACCATATTTCTTTAACACATAAATTACACAGCTATCTGATCATTTAACTAAGAGAAACAAACATATTTTTTACTACGTCGTGACATATGTTTACGTAGTTACTCAGCTGGATAACTTCATACTTATGAAGTTGTATTTTGTCTGTACTTTGTGAACTGTTTATATTTTTTCGGAACCATTGTGATAACTATTAGAGCTTTGAACGACGTATTTGGTATGGGATCATGATTTTTAAAGTACGTTTGAGGTAGGTGACAGTATTGAAATGAGCAGCGAATTTTTTTTAAGGTTTTGAAATTATTGCAGAAAGCTACGGCTTTTTTGAGATTTGGCTGAGGTGTTATGATGTTATTACTACGATGACGATGTGTATTATACTGCTGAGATTTGTTTATGATCAATAAGCTGATGCTATATGGGGAATCTGATTATGCTACTTATTTATTATGATGAAATATTGAAGTGTCGACGCAAGATTGACGTGTCGACGAATATGTTTATGTGTAATAAGGTAAGGACTAATGAGTAATGGTTAGGGTCTCTGATTTGTGGAAAAGGATGTTTGAAACCAAGAATCGTATTTCAAGAATTATGAAATGTGTGTACATGCGTGAATGTATCATATGCCACCGAAAATTTTTTGGGCACTTTTATATTTATAGGATTTTGTTTCTACACATTTGTAGCGCAAATTCTCGACCTGTGAAATTTTTTTATGAGACTGTCACTGTAGCTAAAACTGCTGTCGTAAATATTTCGGTAGGAAAGCTAAGTAACCTTGTTGTAATGCGTTGTGGACGCCCAGCTGTGACAATCGCCTGGAAAAGGAAAGCCATTAGGTGGAGGAAAAAAAGAGGCCATTATCCTCGCTATTGACATTCCTTTGTAGAATGCATCGCAAATACGGCATTCTCAAACTTGAAAAATATGATTACACTGTGAAGCTCTTAATTTATGATATTTACTGAAATGCCTTATGAAATTATGAGAAACATTTTTACATCTATTGTCTTTCTAGTTGACAGATTTTTTTACTGCCTTTGGAGACGACATTTACCTAGTGAATTACGTTCCACGCCTTGCTTTATGCATTTATTTGTTCATTTTGTTTAATATCTAGTTTCTAGTTGCACTGCAGCATTCGTTAAAATAAAATTTAATAGCTGTAGTAATATCACTATTTTCTGTCTACAGACCCAGTAAAGAGTAATATTATGATGTACTTTCTTAGAAAAGAGAGCACAAATAGACATCTCCCTTTACAGGAATTGAAAACATTATTTTTCAACGATTTGCTAACTTGTTTCGTAGAGGAAGTCAAGGTGATGCATCACTCTAGTGTTAAGATGTGACATAGTTATTAGACATTTCCTATCTTTACTGCAATATTTTTCTGCTTGAGCTACGTCATATTTAGATTTAACTTACTGCATTTGCTGCTGCTCTTTGCCAGGCATAGTTCTACTGAATTTTACATTGTATTAAGCCACTTTTACTACTGATTTATTTTTCTTGTTGCTGCACATTGGCTAATATTAGTTGTAATGTTGCATTTGATCTGCAAATTTAGATATACTGCTGTTTGCTTTGCCAATTTTTCTAAGGGGACGTTTCACAAGGCACTTTACATACACGTACATATTGCTCGAAATTTCTTCTTACGTCACAAAAACGTATTTATTTATTTGTTTCATTAATAGTACAGAGTAACCCACCACCTTGAAATGTAAGGTGGTCGGATGCTTCTGAATCTAACATAATATACATGAGCACATCTGTTCCCATAAGCTGGACATATTCTAAACCGACTGTTTAGAATATGTCCAGTTATGGACATCGCAGGCTGATAGCAAGATTGCCCAAAATCGACTGCGAACCCTCTGAACGATGTGGCTTAGTGATAAAATTCCGATATCATACATAACACCCCTAGAAGAGTCAACCAATATAGTGCTGCTTCCAGCGTATTTTTCTCTAGAAGGCCACAATCGTAAAATTAAATGCACACGAGCTCACACAGAAGCCTGCTGATAATCGTTCTCTCGGCGCACTTTTCAGGTGTGGAACATGGTGGTTGGAAGTGACAAACATTTACAAAGTATCCTCCGCCACACAACAAGGAAGCTTACGAGATGCAGACCTAAATGTAGACAGGAAAACTGTACACCGGTAAAATAAGAATTTTACGAATTTTATGTTTAGCTAAAGGATTTTTTTAGCTTACAAATTTCAAAAAGTCAGTGGACACAAAATGTTTACGTGAAATCACTTAATCACAGCAATTGTAATCGTTACCGTAGCATCGAGCGAAAATTGTTACTCCTAACGTCTGAGTTCTGTAAGTTAATACCAAAGATAGAGAAAAAGTCGATCGACACTTATTTTCAATCCAAAAAGGGAATAACTACAAAACAGTAAAAAACAGTATTCGAAGCATGTTAATTGAGTAAGAGTGATGCATAAAATTATCACTTGGAAACTCCACCGCAGACAGCTTAGCTTCATCTCGCATAGCAGCCATATACACTTTTCACGGGAGATAAGGACTGATGTAGGATCGGAAGAATTCGAGTACACAAATATTGTTAGAGTAGTATGCAGACTCAACGTCAATAGATAGCCACGGGAAGACTGGAGGTGTATCTACATTAGAGGTAAACAGATTGGTAGAGGATGTTGCCTCTATTGATCACTGTGGCGTGAATGTCTAGTCACAGATATGACATCCAGAAAGTTCGGCCACGGACGAGCTTCAGCCATCATGCACGGTAATGGTGGATATTTCCTTGATTGGACTGGAGGAGGAGGAGGAGGAAGAGACGAAGGAAATAAGTGTTTAGCTTCCCGTCACCAACGAGGTCATTAGAGACGGAGTACAAGCTCGGATTAGGGAAGGATATGGAAGGAAATCGGCTTTGCGCTTTTAAAGAAAACATCCCGGCATTTGCCAGAAGCGATTTAGGCAAATCAAGGAAAACCTGAATCAGGATCGCCGGACACGGGATTGTACCGTCCTCCTCCCGAATGCGAGTCCAGTGTGCTAACCATCGCGCCACCTCCCTTGGTTTACTGAAATGGATATTATCGACAGCAGTTGGTACATCCACAAAAATTATGCCTTGATCACTGTACACAGAAGCCTTGGAGCAACATGTCCCAAAGTAAATTATACGCACCCGCATATGAAAGTCTTTTATCCGCCTTCGTGCATATGAAGCCACTTCATTACTTCTCTACGACGGAACTCTAGCGCCAGGGTTGGGTGGTAGCCTGAATTTTCGTCTGCGGAAGTCGGACATCGTAATTTATATCACATTCAGTAATAACGTACAAGCCGTTCATGGCCACACTTTAATACCGCATATTCTGACATATTCTGCACACGTTCCACTATTGCTAAAACTGATACTATAATTTAGGTTGCGAAATATATCTGCATTATTGTAAAGTAACACTGAAACCTACTGCTGAAGCGTCTTAACAAATCTCTGTTTGCAAATAGAATGGTGTCAGACATAGGGGATATAAAAATGAAAAAGCTGGCTTGCTACGCTTACTATCATTCCACAGTCTCATATGGGATTATTTTTTGGGTAATTTATCAAGCCAAACTAACGTTTTCCGGGCACAAAAACGTGCAGTAAAAGTTATATGTGCTGTGAACTCAAGACCATCCTGCACAAGCCTGTTTAGGGAGCTAGAGATACTGCCTACACAACAATAAATTTGTTCCTTAATGAAATTTGTCATTAAAAATATATCGCTTTTTCAAACCGACAGCTCAATTCGTGGAATCAATACTAGAAACAAAAATAATCATCACAAGGGATTAAAGTCACATACTGTTATACAAAAAGGTGTGCTTATTCAGGAACAAAAATTTCAATAAAACGCCAGCAGTCAAAAAAGCTTAAAAACCAATTGAAATTTAATTTAAGAGAAGAATTAAGGATTTATTGGTGGCCACCTGCTTCTATATATATACGAAGAAATGCAGATTATAAACGGGTATGCATTGGACGAATATGTTATACCCGAACTTACATGTGCTTACATTTTCACGTGATTTGGGTGCATAGATCCTGAGAAATCAGTACCCAAAACAACTACCTTAGGCCCTAATAACGGCCTTGATACGCCTGGGCATTGAGTCAAATAGAGCTTGGATGGCGTGTACAGGTACAGCTGCTCATGCTGCTTCAACACGATACCACAGTTCATCAAGAGTTGTTATTGGCGTATGGTGACGAGCCAGTTGCTCGGCCACCATTGACCAGAGATTTTCAATTGGTGAGAAATCTGGAGAATATGCTGGCCAGGACAGCAGTAGAACATTTTCTGTATCCAGAAAGGCCCGTATAAGACCTGCAACATGCGGTCGTGCATTATCCTGCGCTGAAATGTAGGGTTTCGCAGGGATCGAATGAAGGGTAGAGCCACGGGTCGTAACGCACCTGAAACGTAACGTTCACTGTGTCGTCAATGCGAACAAGAAGTGACCGAGAAGTATAACCAATGGCACCCCATACCCTCACGCCGGGTGATACGCCAGTATGGAGATGACGAATACTCGCTTCTAATGTGCATTCACCGTGATGTAGCCAAACACTGATGCGACCACCATGATTCTCTAAACAGAACCTGGATTCATCCGAGAAAATGACGTTTTCCCATTCGTGCACCCAGGTTCGTCGTTGAGTACACAATCTCAGGCGCTCCTGCCTGTGATGGAGCGTCGAGGGTAACCGTAGCCATGGTCTCCGAGCTGATAGCCCCTGCTGCTCCAAACGTCGTCGAACTATTCGTGCAGATGGTTGTTGTCTTGCAGACGTCCCCATCCGTTGATTCAGGGATCGAGACGTGGCTGCACGATCCGTTACAGCCATGCGGATAAGATGCCTGTATCTCGACTGCTAGTGATGCGAGGTCGTTGGGATCCAGCACGGCGTTCCGCATTACCCTCCTGAACCCATCGATTCCATATTATGCTAACAGTCATTGGATCTCGACCAACGCGAGCAGCAATGTCGCGATACGATAAACCGCTGTCGTGATAGGCTACGATCCGATCATTATCAACGTCGGAAACGTGAAGGTACGCATTTCTCCTCCTTACACGAGGCATCACAGCAACGTTTCACCAGGCAACCCCGGTCAACTGCTGTTTGTGTATGAGAAATCCACTGGAAACTTTCCACATGTCAGCACATTGTAGGTGTCGCCACCGGCTCCAACCTTGCGTGAATGCTCTGAAAAGCTAATCATTTGCATATCACAGCATCTTCCTGCTGTCGGTTAAATTTCGCGTCTGTAGCACGTCATCTTCGTGGTGTAGCAATTTTAATGGCCAATATATATACTAACTTCTGCACCATTGAAGTGCAGTAATGTGTTCATTGTAAATAAGTAGTTCTATTATATATTTATCACACGAAAAATAAATTAAAGACATTGTTTTCAATTTTAAAATCAGTGCATTAATGCGATCTTAATAAATGAGTTTTTTTAATTGATTGTCTTATACAGGGTTCATTAAAAATGATCATTCCGCATGGGACCTGTGGGTTGTACATTAGCTTAGTTGTTTCAGTTGTAAATATTTGTCATGTAGTATTGTTTTTCTGACATTTCCTACATCCTGGAGGATCTCCTCACAGCGGATCAGTTTGAATGAAAGTAAATCTAATCTAAATGAAATCGTTACAAGTCATCACATATTGGATACAGTCAAAAGTTTGTAGATATTTCGTTTAGTAAATGGCCATTAATTCATTATCAAGGAATACTTGTAAATGTTTATAAAAGAAAAACTCACTCACTTATTTAATACCGAAAATTATTTATCTCCTAAGTGAAGTGTACAGTGGAGTAAGGACATGGAGCGAAGAATGGAGCACCCTACAATCATCTTAAATTGACTATGTGGATGCTTTCGGTGATTGCATTAGTGACAGTTATAAATGCAAGTGAACGTCAAGGCATGACTCACACTGAATGCAACTGCTACTACGAAAGAAATAGAATTGACGTGCATTCCTGGGGGAAAGCAGGATAAAAAGCATCCTTAGAGCTTGCAGAAATCAACAACATATTTTCATTCTCCAAGATAGCGGTTCTCTGTCCTGAAAAGTTACTACAACAATGATAATTGTGACTATCAGCCTTATGTAATCTAATTAAAAGCAATACTAATATTGTCACCAACGTATATTCTTTTACAACAAAGGAACTGCTGTTGCGGATATCTGCGGATGATATTCGCACTGGAGCTGTAATTTTCTTCCGAAAAAATTATACCCGGAGAAACATACACGGACGTCTGCATCTGCGTAGATTTATATCCATACTGGCCGTATAGGTCGAGGGTGTGTGTGTGCGGTACACTGCTGAAACGGCGATGTGTTTGTACGGGTGTTAGAACATCTACGCTGGAGAGAAGATGAATGGGGGACCGTTGTTTTGACGAATGGGCCTCGTTTTAGTTTGCAGAGTGACAGCAGACGTATATTGTACCACGCAGTGCTGATACATGAATGCTGTACGTCTCCATTACCGATCACCTGTTTTCTGCAGGATGGGATGGCAGCAAGTGAAAGTTGCAAATGGTTCATTACAGACACTTGTTGCTGTAAGTTAGGCAATACACGTTACTTAAATATTCTCTACATTAATTGTAAGACTGTTAAAAAGTAGCCTACACTATATTTCCTTAGTTCATTATGTTCCTCAATTACTAGTTTCTGTCTGATAACATTTGCAACTGACCTTCATATACAGGGTGGTCCATTGATAGTGACCGGGCCAAATATCTCACGAAATAAGCATCAAACGAAAAAAGTACAAAGAACGCAACTCGTCTAGCTTGAGGGGGGAAACCAGATGGCGCTATGGTTGGCCCGCTAGATGGAGCGGCCAAAGGTCAAACGGATGTCAACTGCGTTTTTTTAAAATACGAACCCCCATTTTATTACATATTCGTGTAGTACGTAAAGAAATATGAATGTTTTAGTTGGGCCACTTTTTTCGCTTTCTGATGGATGGCTCTGTAATAGTCACAAACGTATAAGTACGTGGTATCCCGTAACACTCCGCCAGTGCGGACTGTATTTGCTTCGTGATACAGTGCCCGTGTTGAAATGGACCGTTTACCAATTGCGGAAAAGGTCCATGAAGTGTTGATGTTGATGTATGGCTAGTGTGATCAAAATGCCCAACGGGCGTGTGCTATGTATGTTGCACGATATCCTGAACGACATCATCCAAGTGTCCGGACTGTTCGTCATGTAGTTACGTTATTTTTAAGAAAACAGGAAATGTTCAGCTACATGTGTAACGTCAACCACGACCTGCAACAAATGATGATCCCCGAGTGGTGTTTTAGCTGCTGTCGCGGCTAATCCGCACATCAGTAGCAAACAAACTGAGCGAGAAATGGGAATCTCAAAAACGTCGGTGTTGAAAACGTTACGTCAACATCGATTGCACCCGTACCATATTTCTATGCACCAGGAATTGCTTGGCGAAGACTTTGAACGTCGTGTACAGTTCTGCCACTGGGCACAAGAGAAATTACGGGACGATGACAGATTTTTTGCACGCCTTCTATTTAGCGACGAAGCGACATTCACCAACAGCGGTAACGTAAACCGGCATAATATGCACAATTGGGTAACGAAAAATCCACGATGGCTGCGACAAGTGGAACACAAGCGACCTTGTCGGGTTAATGTATGGTGCGGCTTTATGGGAGGAATAATAATTGGCCCCCATTTTATCGATGGCAATCTAAATGGTGCAATGTATGCTGATTTCCTACATAATGTTCAACCGATGTTACTACAAGATGTTTCACTGAATGACAGAATGGCGATGTACTTTCAACAAAATGGATGTCCGGCACATAGCTCGAGTGCAGTCGAAGCGGTATTGAATAACATATTTCATGACAGGTGGATTGGTCGTCGAAGTACCATACCATGGCCCGCACGATCGCCGGATCTGACGTCCCCAGTTTTCTTTCTGTGGGGAAAGTTGAAGGATATTTGCTATCGTGATCCACCGACAACGCCTGACAACATGCGTCAGCGCATTGTCAATGCATGTGCGAACATTACGGAAGGCTAACTACTCGCTGTTGTGAGGAATGTCGTTACACGTATTGCCAAATGCGTGGTTGACGGACATCATTTTGAGAATTTACTGCATTAATGTGGTAATTACAGGTAATCACGCTGTAACATCAAGCGTTCTCAGAAATGATAAGTTCACAAAGGTACGTGTATCACATTGGAACAACCGAAATAAAATTTTCAAACGTACATAAGTTCTGTACTTTACTTTAAAAAACCTATCTGTTACCAACTGTTCGTCTAAAATTGTGAGCAATACGTTTGTGACTATTACAGCGCCATCTATCACAAAGCGAAAAAAGTGGTCCAACTAAAACATTCATATTCCATTACGTACTACACGAATAGGTAATCAAAAAAGGGGTTCCTATTTTTTTAAAACGCAGTTGATATCCATTGGACCTATGGAAGCGCCATATAGCGGGGCAACCATAGCGCCATCTGGTATCCCCCTTCAAGCTAGACAAGTTTCGTTCTTTGTAGTTTTTTCGTTTGACGCTTATTTCGTGAGATAATTTGGCCCGGTCACGATCAGTGGACCACCTTCTATAGCCGCGTTCAAAATTTCCTGTGATACTCTTTTCTCTCTCCACTTCAATTTCATTATTGGTATTTAGAATCAGCACGTGCTTTTCAACAAACTGTGTATTAATATTTGTTTCACACTATTTCCTGGGTTAATTCTGCTGACGCTAATACTCATATATCAATACAACATTAAGTAATGCAGGTCCTTAAGATTATAAGTAGTCACATTACAGTTCATATAAACTTTAAAACTTTCTTAAAGCCCTAGTAGAAACTTTGAAGCGTGATCAACAATTTCCTCGCGTTAATCTCTTACAGTAAACTCAACACATTCATGTTTGTAAAGCCTCACATGTTGAAAAACAATCGCATTTCTTACACCTGTGACCCGCATGCGGGTTCTACGTACTCACATTGTCCAGAAATGCGAGGAAAATTTTATGTCTTCGACAGTGTCAGATCCTACTTCACAGGAATTCGTACCTGATTGGCAAAACCAGAAAGTATGTTGCCGGGAAAATTTATTGACGCTCTTTGTTACGATATCCACTTCCCACAACTGCATTTAACGCTGTTTCGAATTTCCCAAGGCTTCATCATCAGCCATACGAGGTGATCATTGAAATAGTGTGCAACCGCAAAACATTTTATTCATTAATCATGGATCGAAATGTATATTTTGGCACCATAAGGAAACATGCCGTTCTTCAAAATTCAGAGTTATGTTGAACGATTAGGGAACTATATTATCTGCACTTACTTAAATAATTCAAAACGTCAATTTTTTTATTTTTTTCCATCTCACTGGTTTGATACGGCCTACAACTAATTCAGTTTCTGTGCCAACCTCTTCATCTCCGAGTATCATTTGAGTTGCATCTTTTTTTTCTTTTTTAAGTCATCAGTCTTTGACAGGTTTGACTCGGCCCGCCGCGGATTCTCTCGGATTTTGCGCAGAACCTCCTAGTTTCTTACCTTATTTGTCAACCTAATTTTTAACAATCGTTTGTTGCACTGCATCTCAAATGCTTCGATTCTCTCCTGTTCCGGTTTTCCCACGTCTCATGCTTCAGGAAAAAAAAAAATTCAAATGTTGTGAAATCTTATGGGACTTAACTGCTTAGGTCATCAGTCCCTAAGCTTTCACACTAGGGAGGATTTTAACCTCCGCCGGGATCAGCCGAACAGTCTCATGCTTCACTATCATACATTGCTGTTTCATAGTAGACTTCACTTGGTCAGGAATACCATTTTTGTGAGTGCTAGTCTGCTTTTTAAGTTCTCAGTGCCGCCTAGGTAGCATAACTACTTAATTTTATGTATTCGACGCCATCAGTCCTCATTTTAAGTTTCTCGCTGTTCTCATTTCTCCTACTTCTCATTACTTTCGTCTTTCTTCGATTTACTCTCAGTCAATATTCTGTGCTCATTAGAATGTTCATTCCATTCAGCAGGTCCTGTAATTCTTCTTCACTTTCACTCAGAATAGCAATGTCATCAGTGAATCGTACATTAATATCCTTCACCTTGAATTTTGATTCCACTTCTGACCATTTCTTTAGTGCCATCATGGCTTCTTTGGTTTACAGACTGAACAGTAGGAGCGAAAGACTACGTCCCTGTTTTACACCTTTCTTAATCCGAGTACTTCTTTCGTGGTCGCCCATTTTTGTTATTCCCTATTGGTTCTTCTATGTCTCTCCCATAGATTACCTCTATTTTTCTCAGACTTTCGAACGTCTTGGACCATTGTACACTGTCAAAAGTTTTTTCGAAGTCAACAAATCATATGAACGTGTCTTGATTTTTCTTTAGTGTTGGTTCCGTTATCAACCGCAACGTAAGAATTGTCTCTCTAGTGCCTTTACGTATCCTAAAGCCAAACTGATGGCCATATAACACTTCCTCAATTTCCTTTTCACTCTTCTGTATATTATACTTGTCAGCATTTTGGATGCATAGGCTGTTAAGGTGATTGTGCGATAATTTTCGCACTTGTCAGCTCTTGCGCTCTTCGAAACTGTGTGGACGATATTTTCCCGAAAATTATATGGTATGCCGCCAGACGTATATTCTACACACCAACGTGAATAGACATCTTGATGCCACTGTCCCCAATAATTTTAGAAATACTGATGGAATGTTATCTATTACGTTTGCCGTATTTGATCTTAAGTCCTCAAAAGCTACCTTAAATTCTGATCCCCTATCTGTTCTAAATAGACTTCTGTCTCTTCTTCTATCACAGCAGACATATCTTCTCCCTCACGGAGGCCTTCAATGTACTCTTTCCATTTAACCACTCTCTCTTTTGCATTCAACAGTGTCATTCCCACTGGTCTCTAAGTGTTAATACTCTTGATTTTAGTTTCACCGAAGGTTATTTTAACTTTCGTATATGCGGAGTCAGTACTTCCGGCAATCACATCTTTTAGGATTTCTTCACATTTTACGTGCTGTCATTTCGTCTTAGCTTCCATGCACATCCTATTTATTTCGTTCCTCAGCAACTTGTATTTCTGTGTTTCCCTGAACATTTTTGTACTTCCTTCTTCCATCGATAAAAGGAAGTATTTCTTCTGTTAGTCATGGTTTCTTCACAGTTACTTCGTTTGTACCTTTTGTATTCCTTTTTAGAGATGTCCATTCCTCTTAAACCGTAGTTGCCTACTGAGCTAATCCTTATTGTTGTATCTACAGCTTTAGAAAGCTTGAAGCGTATCTCTCAATTCCTTAATACTTCTGATTAACACACTCTTTGCCCTACCTTCCTATTCGTAACGAATCTTACTCCCGTTATGCCATTGATATTACCCTATACTCATTTGACAAGAAATCCTTGTCTTTTTTCCATTTCACTTCACTGGTCACTACAATGTCTAGATTTGCCCTTTATATTACCGTTTTTACGTTTTTTAGATTCCCTACCTCGTTCAAGCTTCTGACATTCCACACTCCGGCTTGTAGAACGTTATTCTTTCGTTGGTTCTCCAATATTTTTCTCATGGTACCTCCTCTTTGGCAGTCCAGTCCCAGAGATCCAAAGGGGGACTCTTCAGGAATCTTCTGCCAGTGGAGAGATTATCATGACACTTTTTTAGTTACGGGTCTGTGGATAATGTTATATGTCATCAGTAGAGTGGTTTCCATTGCCTTCTGCATTCTCATGCCCTTGATCATTGCCGATTGTGCCGCCTTTAGCGGCAATTTCCCTCCCCAAGGACAAGTGTGTGAACTGAACCTATGTCCACTCCTCCGCCATCTTTTACAAGGCCGTTGGCAGAATGAGGGTTACTCCTTACGCCGGGATTCAGCGGCCGCCAATGCTGATAACTAATCCAAATTTAAGACCTAAGTGGTGGTGGTTTCGAACCGTGACGGAGGGTGCTAGAAATATATAACCGTGTAAGCACGTGCCTAAACAATTGGAATACAATTCTGAAAAGGCTATCGTGCCGCAGATTCAATATAAAGTCGATAAATGAGGGTGAGGTTAACAACAAGATGCTTCTTGGACAACTTATTCCGCCTACTTAATTACTATAAAATTTAGTATGTTTGTTCGAAAGGTTTGTGCTATCATTCACGCACTATGCCAACGAGAAGAGGTACCACGTGGATCGGAACAGAATAATAAGAGTTACTGAAATAATTATATCTAAACGAAATACGGTCGCCAGCCCAATTGGGCAAAATTTCTGTTCGATAGGTAAATTAATGAGCCGAACAGTCAATGTCAAGAATTACTCGAACACGCACCGCAACAGAGGGCTGCACGCAAGTTAGCAAATGCAATTGAAACATTTACGTAATAAGGCGAGAAAGAAAATGGTTTGCACTCGAAATATCATTCACCAATAGAGCTGAAATTTTGAAAACATACACGATAAGACTTAGATTAATGGTTACTTACCGTTGTAAGTGACAATGGCGCTACCTCACAATAACATCTACTACACTCCTGGAAATTGAAATAAGAACACCGTGAATTCATTGTCCCAGGAAGGGGAAACTTTATTGATACATTCCTGGGGTCAGATACATCACATGATCACACTGACAGAACCACAGGCACATAGACACAGGCAACAGAGCATGCACAATGTCGGCACTATTACAGTGTATATCCATCTTTCGCAGCAATCCAGGCTGTTATTCTCCCATGGAGACGATCGTAGAGATGCTGGATGTAGTCCTGTGGAACGGCTTGCCATGCCATTTCCACCTGGCGCCTCAGTTGGACCAGCGTTCGTTCTGGACGTGCAGACCGCGTGAGACTACGCTTCATCCAGTCCCAAACATGCTCAATGGGGGACAGATCCGGAGATCTTGCTGGCCAGGCTAGTTGACTTACACCTTCTAGAGCACGTTGGGTGGCACGGGATACATGCGGACGTGCATTGTCCTGTTGGAACAGCAAGTTCCCTTGCCGGTCTAGGAATGGTAGAACGATGGGTTCGATGACGGTTTGGATGTACCGTACACTATTCAGTGTCCCCTCGACGATCACCAGAGGTGTACGGCCAGTGTAGGAGATCGCTCCCCACACCATGATGCCGGGTGTTGGCCCTGTGTGCCTCGGTCGTATGCAGTCCTGATTGTGGCGCTCACCTGCACGGCGCCAAACACGCATACCACCATCATTGGCACCAAGGCAGAAGCGACTCTCATCGCTGAAGACGACACGTCTCCATTCGTCCCTCCATTCACGCCTGTCGCGACACCACTGGAGGCGGGCTACACGATGTTGGGGCGTGAGCGGAAGACGGCCTAACGGTGTGCAAGACCGTAGCCCAGCTTCATGGAGACGGTTGCGAATGGTCCTCGCCAATACCCCAGGAGCAACAGTGTCCCTAATTTGCTGGGAAGTGGCGGTGCGGTCCCCTACGGCACTGTGTAGGATCCTAAGGTCTTGGCGTGCATCCGTGCGTCGCTGCGGTCCGGTCCCAGGTCGACGTGCACGTGCACCTTCTGCCGACCACTGGCGACAACATCGATGTACTGTGGAGACCTCACGCCCCACGTGTTGAGCAATTCGGCGGTATGTCTACCCGGCCTCCCGCATGCCCACTATACGCCCTCGCTCAAAGTCCGTCAACTGCACATACGGTTCACGTCCACGCTGTCGCGGCATGCTACCAGTGTTAAAGACTGCGATGGAGCTCCGTATGCCACGGCAAACTGGCTGACACTGACGGCGGCGGTGCACAAATGCTGCGCAGCTAGCGCCATTCGACGGCCAACACCGCGGTTCCTGGTGTGTCCGCTGTCCCGTGCGTGTGATCATTGCTTGTACAGCCCTCTCGCAGTGTCCGGAGCAAGTATGGTGGGTCTGACACACCGCTGTCAATGTGTTCTTTTTTCCATTTACAGGAGTGTATTTTCATACAAATTATGGAAAACAGCAAAAAATAATTAAAAGAAACTCTATTGACTTCTCAACAGGGAAGTTGAAATTGATAATTACTGTATCAAAAGATAATTATTATACTTTAGGACAACTGCAAGTCAAAATGTGAACCAGAACTTAACTAAGAACAAATTACAATAATCACTGATATTTGCACCCACTCATCAATTCTAGTTAGCGGTTTTGTTCATTGTGCAGGAATCATTTTAATTTGATTAGTTGATTAAATGTTGCTACAATTAGATCGCCTCAGGTTAATGTTCCAATTAAAGGTTAGTGATATTGAAATTACTGAATGCTTTATGTTCAAATCTTTAATCTAACTGAATCATTTAGTTCATAAGCAAAGTTAACTGGCACTGCTGTGATGCACCAATCTTATTTCAGTCCATTCTCGCCGTGATGAAATTACTGACGACGATACTGCTGCTGGCTCCTTTCCATGATAACTAGCGAGCACAGGAGTTACTGGCAAAGATATTGGCGTGGCGGGTTCTTGATGTAGCCGCAGCCAATATTTCCACCGCCCACGCTCATCACTTGCCACGTGCCGCTAAACAATTTCTCCTCCATCATTACAGTGCACGCCATCCATGCGTCCGCACTTCACCAAGTCTCACACCATAGTTCTCTCTCTGTGAAGCTCGCGCTCTGACGTAACATCCTCCCGCGTCCAGAGACGCCGCTACTTCAACCATACTTATTCGCTTACAAAAACCTAAAGTTTCCCTAACATTCCCTCAGCGATTACTCAGCGATATTTACATTATATACATAACTGATTATACAGCAAAATAAACAAATTAATTCATACACCGTGTACATATAAATTTACATAAAGATAAAAGCAAGTATACATGCAATAATAAAGGGTCAATGAGCACATCGGCATGAAAGTGTTACAAGGGCATTTTACTACTAACAGATGACGCTAAGTGTTCTTTTGTTCTTTTTTTATTTTTTTAGGAGATTCGATCCCACGACCATTTACACATCAGGTTTTCTTTTATTTTTTTCTCAGGGAGGTGTGGAACGGAAGGGAGAGCGTGAAGGGCAAAGTGCACAGAGATTGTAACCCGAGGCCTGGCCACAGTGACCCCTCACCTGTCAAGGTATGAGAGACGGTGAGGGGAAATCAACGGCGGGAATTTTTTATTTTTATTTTTATGTATTTATTATATTGTTCAGTATATTTGTAATTTGTGTTTCCTTTATACCACACCGAAAGTAAATGTACGTAGCACCGCATCGTGCAATAGGTAAACAAAGCAAATATGTCGTACTTTCCTACAGCGAGGTAATACATATGACGAAACAAAAAATATGTTTCGTACACGATGCAGAAGGCCGTGTCGCTACAATCCCTACGGTTCGTCGTCCAGGTATGTTACTTAAAAACCGTCTTGATTGCAAATTTTTTATTCATGTGACGTAGCATGTGAAAATTGCTGGATTTGGACGGGTTACTCCTGTAACTGAAATATCAGATCTGAAGATGTTTCTGAATGAACCGAAACCGGTCATATGAATAAAAAAATTTGCAATCAAGACGGTTTTTAAGTAACATGATAAAATCACTGATTGCTGTTATCCCATAAGACATTATGTCTGTTTTTGCAAAGTCCAGGTATGTCTTACGTATGTCGTATGTTATTCCACGGATAATCGCACATTTTGTCAGCTCAGTCAATGGGCATCATGTCCTACCTGTTGATTATGCAGTTGCTTGGAGGATCGCGTAGGGCACTCTCTAAGTAATTAGAAAAATATTGTCCATATGTTGGATTCCGTACAGTCTTGCAATGACGTTCTCGTAGGCGGTTCCAAAAGTCCAATACATCTGTAGGTCCATCGTGAAATAAGTATTGTACCGGACTCATTTCACTGTGAAATATTGTACATCAGGAAATAGTAGAAAGCGGAGTGTGATGTGTCCCGGAGTCAGTCGCAGAAAGTACCCTACGTCTTCTGCCGCGCCACATGTGAGACGATGCTCGTCCATGTCCGATTCTCTGCAATCTGTACAGAGAGGCGAGTCCGCCATGTTTATCTTGTGGCGGCGTAATCGCATGATCCGTTTACCGTCGACTATGATGTACCATGTTGATCTGTAACCGCAGGTATCGTCTGCCACACCACCTTCCAACTAACAAGAGGGTTTCTGGCCTCCACGATGTTTGTAGGATGCGATATATATTCAGCGCCGTCGCCTAATTCGTCGGTTGTACTGCGATACGGACATAACTGTTTCAATGTAAACGTGCCCGAGGTAGTAGAAGGGAGAGGTATGTCTTGCGTCGTCAATAGGGGCATAAGGGAGGACGGAGCTAAGGACTCCAGCAGCAAACCTGTCAAACTTTCCGAGTGGTGGCGCAACAGCTTGACGTGCGAGCTGACGAATAGGCCAGGACCTCCCCTTTCTGGGGGAAAGCTCAGCGACTCATAACTGATTTTGATGCGCACGCCTGTCCTGACGTGGGCTCCGAATGCCTCTAATAGCCGCCGAGCCATCAGTAACGCTATTGGAAGGATACGCACTATGTGTGGAAAGTGCGATGCGAGGAAAATACTGATAACACGTGTCTTTTGAAGAATGTCGAGGCTAGGCAGACCAAGGTTGATCTGCACCCGAAAGTTTTCTAATGAGAGACGGTAGTTAAGGGCCGCAGTACGCCGCATGTCGTCGTGGAACCCTACTGCGAGACATATCACAGGAGGTCGACACATGCTCGGGACAATACATGCCCTATGGCCCAAGGACCCGATTGGGTGAGTTGAGACACAACGCTGCTAGAAACCACACCGTATGTGGTAATCCATTCTAGTGCGCTGGTTACATCGTCGCGATTGTCCGTTAACGAGCGCCTTAGAAGTCTCCCCTCGGAGCAGGCGCATCACGACGTCTGTGAATTGCTATGGGTACTGCATGTGTCGGAGAGCGGACGTTACGTACGCGTGATCCTCTCGATCGAAAGGATGGCTAAAATCCAGTGATGCCAGCGCTCCAGGGATGCAGCGTGTCCTCAACTAGGGCTGTGATGTCACTTTGTCGACACAGTGCTGTGTGGATGTTATTGGTAACCCCTAGGGAAGTCTGATCTGGTGAGATGACGTGAGGCAGGGTCGGTCGTATACAGTTTTCGGATAGTCTGGCAAATATCTTCATGTCTTATTTGTCGACGAGGGTCAGCGGGCGGTAATCATGTATTCGAGCCCAACTTTTAGATTTGTGAATCGGTATAATCATTCATTTTACGAAGGCCACGGGGAGCGGCACAGCGGGGGGACATAAGCTCCCGACAGATGTCTGTCAACTTGGGAGCCAGTAAATACTGGAAAGTTCCCTAAAACTCCACAAGAAGCCCGTCGGGGCTAGGAGACTTCTTCGCCATTCCCTATCCAACCGCGTCGATAGCTTCGTCTTCCGTACTGTCGTTGAGTAATTCCGTTTGTAAATCCTGTGGGACAATGTCATAAACCAGTCGTGAGTTTTCTGTCACCGTCGTCGTGACGAAACATTCAGCACAATAGAGTCGTATATAATGGCCGAAGAAGGCTGCACAATATCGCGTTGTGTGGTGTGATTACGGCTGTCCTCAGTGGTGATGGCATGTATCAGCGCCCGTCTTAGCAGTTTACGTTCTCGAATGACGTAGTGCACGGTGGGTCGTTCTCTCGTGTGTTCGTGTTCGGACGATCCTTTCTTCGAGGTGTCGGCGCATATGGACAACGATCTGTGCTTTGGCACGCTGCACTGTCATCTGTCGTTCCGCTGTGGCTGGCAATGAGGCACATTCGTGAAGGGCGGTGAAATAAAAAACGAGGGTCTGCCGCCTCCAAGCAGCAATCTCACAACCATACGTAATCAAGGTTCTCCGAAGGGCTGGCTTAGTGCAGTTAAACCACCAACTGATCCCTGTAGAATAGGTTGGGAGGTGGCGGGCGCAGGAAGTCTTCGCTAGCTCGTCGAAAATCCGGAGAAGAGAGAGGAGCAAGGTTTAACTTCCATAGATGTCGGCTGCGCCACACCCGTTCGCGACGAAGGTTGACCTCGTGATCAGAAAAGGCTACTGGCCACACCTCCGCGTCGCTCAGTGTTGCTGCCAGAGAACGGGAGACGTAAACCCGTCGATTACCTTGGACATGTTCCCATGTATCTAAGAGCTGGGGATCGCTGATGGTCTCCCAAGTTCGCGGTGAATGGGGCGGCAGGTGATCTTTAGATGCTTGGGTGCTATTGAAATAGTCCCTTAACACCAAGCCATCGTGCCTCCCCTGAAAAAGCAGTGCTACTCCTTCCGCGAAGAAGAGCGATCGTTCCGGAAGGGGCTACACATTGATGAACTGGAAGCCTAGCACCGTTACTGCCACTCCTCTAGTGTCGGGGAGATATCGGACTTCGTCCGCCTCGAGCCCTCACTGAGAAGAACTGCGACTCCACTGCTGGTGAGGCGTGGGACACATGTGCCGTATAATCATACATACACGGAAAATCGGCGACGAAGACTTCTTGTAGATAGACAGTGTCAACGTCTGCAGCACTGAGCATATCTTGGAGCAGCGACAGCTTCAAACGTGTCCGAATGGTGTTGACGCTGATTGTCGCTAAGCGATAGGTCTGTTGATCGTCTCCTGCAAGGGGTCCGCCGTCAACGTCACCATAAATATTGGGGGCCTGTAATCTGCAGACAGCGTCCACGCCGTAATCTGTTACTAATCGGGAGGAGCCGAGGTGTGGGAGGATTGACCCACCTCCTCATCCACCTCAGCGGTCATAGGATTGTCTTTAATATCGTCCGCCCAGTGTTCGTAAGTTAACCAGTCTGCGGTAGGAGACTTGTGAGCCGAATGGCCAAGGGTGAACCCGCAGTTGTTTCTGGTTATGTACCAGCGCTGGGCGCTGTGTTTGTGGTCTGTTTGTCCCAGAGAGCGGAAACGAGTGTGTCGAAATCACGGAAAGTGTCAGGTGACGGTGATCCTGTGTCATCCATTTCTTTCGTCTCATCGGCCGTCTGGTCGTCAAGTGGAGAAGACATCCGCTGGAGGCAATCGTCTGAGTGTGTGCGATGACGCTTTTTATGTCTCCTCGGTGACCTTTGTTTTTGGACGTGGTTTCCTGCGTCAGAAAGAGTGTGTGATTCCCACATCGCACCCCGTCAGGGTGAAAACCAGAGGTCGGTGCAACCGTAACGTCAAGTTCCATTCTTTCGTCCGAATCTTCTTGTGGAGTCTATGGGCGGCTTTCTGCAGTCTCTGTGGACTCCGTAATGGTTTAGTCAACACAGGACTTGCGAAAGGGTATGCACTCCAACGCTACCTGTGTTCCAAGTGGTCATTCGTCTTCCGCGATGGTCGATCGTGCCACCCTAGCGTAATTGAAGGGGAGGTCTGTGAGCATATGAGGTGGTACCGTGCCACCTACTGGGATTTGTGTAACCAGGCACTGAATACACGACGAGCGTACATGCCACTCCCGTCTGTAACCAAAGCAAGTACGAGGCTGTCCCTCACGCATTACGATTGCTCGTCATTCACGTGCCACTAAACAGGATGGTACGTGTATCTTAAATTCAATTTTGAGTTGTCGGATACCATTGAGGGTCTGGTATTTCTCGAAGGTGATCCATTTTCCGGCCACGTGGCTAATCACCCTCCCATAGAGGCGCAGAGCTGTGATAGCTACGTCCGGAGGCACTTTGAACAGGAGTTCGAAGACTATTAGTGTGCGTAATCCTACTTCTGCATGGCTGACAGTAACCGCCCTGATGTTTCCATCTGAGTGAACTTGAGAGTGTTCGCACATCTGCTCACAACATAACTCGCCATCGACCATCTAGACGTAGACGATGCTACTTGTGATGGACAGGTGGATACCAATGAAGTGATGTGGTGGATTTGAATTTCGTCACAGATGAATCGTTCGATTTCAAAGATTCGTGGTCTTGTGTGGTCGGCTGGAAGCTGATCTTGATGGAAGCTTTTCTGTAGGAATGAGCCATAACGACTCAATGTCAACGACGCGAGTACTAGCTGCAGTGAGGAAGTAAACAAACTACGCGTGTTCGCGACTCTGCGGAAGGGACGCAAACAAGACGTCCTCGCCACTCACCTGCCGAAAGCAGACTGTGCCCTTAGACGATGGACGCACCATACATCCTTAACTCTTTGCTCGATGCACTCCAGTCTCTCTGTCTTCCCTTCTGCCTTCATCTACAATTTCCTCTAGCAGTGTGGAGATTGTTGCCTGATGCCTTAACAACTGTCCTGTGATCCTGTCCCTTCTTCTTGCATTTTCCCGGGCATCTCTAGACTTCCTTCTTTCGTTGATCAAACGAAGTACTTCAAATACTCGAGGTTCTTTCACAGATACCTTCCTTGCACTGTGTTTGTCTGTCCAACGTCTGTGATTGCCGTTTTTAGAGATTTCCATTCCTCTTAAACTGAACCTGCCACACCGGTATTATTAACACAGTATTCACATCCTTAGCGAACTTCAAACACATTTCATCTTTCCTTAATAACTCAGTACCCCACTTCCTAGCACATTGATTCTTCTGGACGAATCGTTACTAAATTTCGATCTTCGTCTATATCTGTTCCTGGGTACCCCACAAAATCGAGTATCTGATTTTGGAATTTCTTTCTGACTATGATGCAATTCACCTATAATCTTCCCTTGTCTACGGGCCTTCCCCAACTACTCTTCCTCCTCTCAAGATTTTTGAACAGATTATTCGCTAATACCATCTGAAATTTATTGCAGAATTCACTTAGCATTTCTCCTCGCATTTCTACTACCAACCCTCCTCTATAGCCGCATTCCAATATCCCATCTCTCTGTACATATTGAATTACCTGCGCATTATTCTTGCATACTTTCTCTGTCTCTTCGTGTTCTCCTTGCGTCGTCGTTTTGCACACATGGCCGATTTTTGTCAGCGTTGATTTGCTGTCTATTATGATGAGAACAATCCAATCTGAGAATTGTTTACAGTGTTTCACTCCCTGTCCTAATTTTCTATTCGTAACAAATCCTACTCCCGTAGTACCATTTCCTGTTGCTGTTCAAAAGACTCTTTACTTGTCTCATCAGAAATCCTTATCTTCTTTACATTTCACCTCCTGATGGAGCTTTTTCTTTTTTTTTTTCGGGTTTTCCAGGTTCCTGCAAAGTAGAGAGTTCTTCATTCTCACGTTACGACTAGTAGTATGTTACCCTTTCGTATGTTATTCCATCTTTTTCTCATGGTCACCTCCACCTTGGCGGTCCCCTTCCGGAGGCCGGCCCTTGTGACCGAGCGGTTCTAGGCGCTTCAGTCTGGAACCGCTCGACAGCTACGGTCGCAGGTTCGAATCCTGTAGTTTCCATCACCCTCTGCAACCTCATATCTTTCTTCGTTGCTGATTTCTGCGATTTTTTACTTCATACGTTTTGTCTGGGTAGGAGGGAGCAGGTGATGGCAGCGGTTTGCGAAAAGGATACCGTACTGATCACAGAAGCAAATCCCATCGTTATCTTTACAAAGGAAATGTTCCTGAATGAAAAATTGACTCTGATACATTGAAACTCTGACGTTTCCTTTTCATGTACAGGTATTGTAATTATGTCAACAATGGCATAAACGTGTAATGCTGGTGGTCGTTTGGCAATTATTCCAGAAAATTATTATTATTCTACAGATTTTTCACGAATACTTTAGGTTTTTTATCTGCTTCAGGAATGACTGCTTTTTTGTTCTCGCCTTGCAAGTACATTTATCTTCCTTTCCATTAATTAAATAAACCAGCTATCACATTATTAACAGCATTTGATGCCAATTTAGTATCTTCAGTGTGTTGGCGAATAGTATATAAACGCCTTCCCTATACCAACCTCTATCATGTTTATAGTGCACTTTCTCTGCCAGAATACACAAAAAATTATGAGCGACTGTAACATCTCATTTCAGACCAATACGTTAAGAAATAGCACCAGCTGTTTAAGGCATGTGGAGTTATTCGGTCATTCAAATTGAAGAAATTTTTTTTAGAAATGTAGACTAGCTGATAATCCGAGACATAAGATTCTAAGACAGAAAAGAAGACAGTATTTTCTTTCGAGGTAAAAATACAAACTCTGGACCAAAGTTCAGTTTCTATATTGTAAGTAGTCAGTTATGAATTTAACATCTTTCAGTATAGTCAAATATGTATGTGCGAATTAGTTGCTTCCCTTCTTTAGAGGCGCACAGTAGTACTTAACACTTTAACGTATTTATTTGGCGCATTTCAAGTGCAGTTACAACACTATATTGGAGAAGAAACATGGCGCGGAAAAATTCGAATGGTAGAATAAATATAGAAAATAAACAATAAAAATTAAAAAAATTCGGTGTACTCTGTTGTGCGAACACTCACAGGAATAAAGTTTTCATAACCCTCTTACATTAAAACTGCTCGTTGCAATATTTATTTTAGTTGAGCACTGTCGTCTATTTACTGAAAGGTCACAGAAAGCACCGAAGCAGAATCTGCAGAATCACATTAACGAAGGGAGTACCATTTCATACAGTAACGTTTAATATTCTGAAGCAAATGGAGACGAAAATAATGTGAAAATGTGAAAACAACTCTCCAGTGAAATTTTAAAATGATTACACAACATTTTTTTTATTCTTATCTCATTTCTGTTTCCTTTTGTTATTACTCGTGTTGCGTTGAGTTCCTGTTGACTCTCTCTCTCTCTCTCTCTCTCTCTCTCTCTCTCTCTCTCTCTCTCACACACACACACACACACACACACACACACCGAAACTTTCATTTATAAAGTGTTTTAAGAACACCTAAAAATATATTTAGGAATGAAATTCTTCAGGTTTTCCTATTTTAATCACCTTCC